>NC_141542.1:91892500-92022500 GCF_021556685.1 Rattus norvegicus
AGCACACCCAAGGGATTTGACTGTCTCACTGTCCCAGCACGGGGGTTAGTCATCGTCACTATGCATGGATTTATAGGGGCGCTGAAGATCCAAATTCAGGTCTCATGCTTGAATGACAAGCACCCCACTAACTGAGCCATCTCTCCAACCCCAAGGCCTAGAATTCTTGAGGAAGTATGGGGTCTAGCTTTGGAGTTTCAGTCTTTAAAAGTCTCAAATTGCCAAGGTGGGACTTGGAACATGGGAGGAAACAGTAGCTCCCCAAATCTTTCAAAACATCCTAATCGCAGTGGCTTGGAACTAGAGGCGGAAACTCCAGCACCCCCCCCTCCCCGCGTAGTAGGGAAGGTGTGTAGGTGCTTGATTCTGAGGCAGCCTGTCCCAGGCACCCCCCGAGTTGGTGATGCTGTCCGTGGTGCTGGAGCTAGGAGTTAAGGCCACGTCGGGAAAGAAGAGGTTTACCAAGGGAAGGGTGGCAGGACACAAGGAGTGGCTACAGGAGCTCTTTCTTTCGCTCTGTCTTGTTAACTCTCAGCCTCACAGGAAGTACCGTGCACTGGCCTCCAAGCCAGGGTAGGGAAAGAGGGAGCCAGATGGAGAGGCTGCGCCCCTTCCCCCACGCGCCACCTTCCCACCCCCATCCCGGGCCCATGAGTCAGCGCTGACTATGTCCGCTTAGATGTGAGTCAGCACCAGGCCCAGCTGTGGGGAGGGGGACAAGGAGAGGACCCTCCCCTTTTACTCCTCTTCCGCTCCCTCCCCCGCGTATCCCCCTTCTTATAGGCGACCAACTCTCAGCAAAAGGCCTCTCTAGACTTAGAAGATAACCCTGCTCTCTGTCTCTAACCAATCCTCCAGGGAAGCTGGGACTGGGTGACTGGGGAGAGGCTCCTGCCGCTGGTGGTCGCCAATTCTCCTTCTCGGCTTCCGATTCTTCATCTCGGGTCTCTACCTCGATGCCTCTGGCTTCTCCTACAGTCCTGTAGTCCCCATAAATCCCTCGACTCGCGCGCACCCCCACCCCTCCTCCTGAACCTAGTCTTCCCTGGAGCCCACTTTTCCAGGTCCCGCCTGCGAATCTCGGCTCCACCTCCCGGCCTACGCCCCTTTCCTCACCTCCGTCTCCCAACGTCTCACTTCATCTCCTCTCATCTTCCTCACCCCGTAACTCCCCCCCCAACATTTATCCTACATAAGCTTCTTGCTTTCGCGACGCCCCCCCCCCCAATCAAGTTTCCTCCTGACCGTGGGCACTGATGGCGCTGCAGCCCCCGGGGCGGCCGCTCAACAACAGCAGGCAGACCAGCAGCCGAAGGCCCCCGGAACCCTCGGAGCCCCCGCAGCCCGCGGGACCTCCGGGCCGCCGCGGGCGCCTCATCCTTCCCGGCTCTGAGCTCTCGCTCTCCGGCCAGAGTCTCAGCGACGTTGGTGGGAGTCAACCCAGGAGCCTAGGCGGAGTCTGCCACTCCCCACCCACCTCCAAGGCGGGGTCTACTTGCCCCTCTTGAGGCGACCCGGCCAACTGCAGGCGTGCAATGACGACATCTCCACCCCCGGCTCTTAGGCCTATTTGCGTCATACTGGCGTAAGAGCCCCCTCTCAGCCGGGGAGCTACTCAACCTAAGCCTCCTCCACCAAATAGTAGGTTCCTCCCTAGAATTCCCACTGGGTCCACCCACTCCTGACCTGTATTCTTCAGGTCCACTGCCTCTGCCACCCTGGCTCAGGTTTGGTAAGAAGGACTCAAGTTCTATTGGGAACAGGAAAGATACGTGAGCCAGGGAATATAAACCGTGATACAAGAAGCTTAAGAGACCAGAACAGGAACTCCATTACCACTACTGGCGTCATCCCGAAAATCAGAGATGGCTAGGCACTCTCGCTGGGATAGCCTTGAGTTAGTTGCGTACTCTTGTCTGAAGGGGCAAGAAAGCATCTGCCCTACAAGGTGGCGGTGAGAATTTATGTAACTAGACACTGCAGCAAGACCTGGACCGCCACATCGTAAACACTCCTAAGCGTTAACTTCTTTTCTTCTTGCAGTCTACTTAGCTGCCTCTCGAGACTGTTTTCTTCTCCAGTGTTTGTTTTTCTTTCAGTTGGTACATAGCAATTGTACACCAATGTACACGGATGCACACAATGTGTAATGATCAGATCCACATACCTGGCATATCTATCACTTCAGACACGTATAATTTCTTTGTGTTGGGAACACTCAATCTTCTCTGTCAGCTAATTTGAAATAGTCCATTGTCACCTCCTGTAGTATCCTGCTTGCTACAGAACATCAGATGCACTGCTTCTCCAGCGGCACCGCTGTGAGTATTACCATTTGTTGTTAGCTCTGAGTGTCCCTTAGCTTCCTGTCTCAAGCTTATCAACGGTCTTATGATTTCTACATAAGGTACACATCACATCAGACCACCCCTCCCCCCCTACCAACTGCTCTGGTTAGACCATTTCCTCAAGCCTTATCACAGTGATTTCCTCGGTGGCTTTTTAATACTCTTATTTATCCAGTGAGCTACAAAGTGAGCTTTCTAAGGTTCGGATTAATTACATTGCCTTTTTGCTGTCTAGTTGTTCTTTTTGTTTTGTTTTTAACACAATATGGGTCTTGTGAGATGGCCTGCTCAGCAGGTAAAGACATTCACTATCCGAACCCAATGACCTGAGTTTGATTGTTTGAATCCATATAAAGATAGGAGAAAATCAACTCTATTATGTTGCCTTCTGACCTCTGCATGAGTGCAGTGGCACGTCCTCCTACACACACACACACACACACACACACACACACACACACACACACACATGGGGGGGGAGAATAATAAATTAAATTAGGGCAAAATGGTCTGGTGGGAAACAACACTCATCTATACTTCACAGTTATTGGCATTTGGGGTGTGTTTGTTCTTTTTTAATATTTATGATAGACATTATGAAATTTCTCATAAATATTTCAATATACTTCTCTAAGAAATAGGGACATTTTCCTACAATATTGTCATTTAGAACTCAATTCATATTCAACTATCTCGAACTGTTTCCAAAATGTCTTTTTGGCTGTTTGTTCAAATAGGAGCCAACCAAGGATCACTGTTACATTTAATTATTCTCTCTCTCTCTCTCTCTCTCTCTCTCTCTCTCTCTCTTCCTCTTCCTCCTCTTCCTCCTCCTCCTCCTTTTCCTTTCCTCCTTCTCCTTTTTTGTTGTTTTGTTTTGTTTCTTGCTTTTGAGACAGGGTTTCTCTGTGTAGCTCTGGCTGTCCTAGAATTTGCTCTGTAGACCAGGCTGACCTCAAACTCAGAAATCTGCCTGCCTCTGCTTCCTGAGTGCTAGGATTAAAAGCCTGCTCCACCACTACCTGGCTGAATATAATTTTGTTCTTAATTCTTTGTAGCTTAGCATATATATCCAAAGTCGCCCTCTTTCACCTTTCCCATTGTCGCATAGAATAGAAAGCAGGTCATTATTTTCTGTGCACTCCTCATCTTCTCAATTTGCCTCATGGTTGAGGTCCCTGCATTGCCCCTTTCTGCAGCACACATGTCCCCTGTATTCCCCTGTGTAAAGTAGACAGTATTCCTGAAGGGCCAATTGGGTTGTATCTTTTAAAATGTAAACAGAATATTGCTTTATTCCAGGAGATGCCTAACACCTGGTTATGTTACTACATAGAGATGCTAAAATGGATAACTACTCTAAAGTAGACCCAGCCCCACCTCTTTTTATCTGATGAGCACGAACATGAAATCCGTGGGATATGTCGGCACTGCGGGAACATCCAGTCCCCCATCAACCATCCACTTTCCATCTAGTTTCATAGCTCCCATCCTCTGCGTTGTGTATGCTTAGGGTGAACTCAGCAGCTCCGATGTGCTGGACAAGTCCCACACCACTGAGCTACAGCTCTAGTCCCCAGAGGTGATTATTAAAATATTTCATTCCAGCTTACAAATGTGCTTTCTCTTTCTTTTCTTTTTTCATCTTTTTTGGACGTTTAGCAGCTGTTTGTCATTGCCCTGAATGCATTGCCAACTGGAGTAGAATGTGTTCTTCTTAACCTTTGCTCTTCACCCAGTTGCACACTAAGGAGTCGTTGAAATGGTTGCCTCGATAGAGGGTAACGGGTTTAACTGGAGTATTCTTGTGATTTTTTTTCTATTTTCGAACATTACTATTTATAAATTCAATGTGCATTGTTCAGTCACCACAATTACTCTTCTTGATATTCAAATTATCCCCAAACAAGCCAGTGACAGGTCCTTGAATCAGATTCCAGTGTCCTTTGAAACACCCTGTCAATCACTAAACTCGCCTTTGTTTTTGTCAGTCCGAGAGGTACCAGGTTTTTTGTCTTCATTCTCTCTGCAATGTGGAAGTGGCCACTGATCTACAGGGCTGGGTAGCTTTGAGTAGGGCTGACTTTAGAGGCCAGGATCTGGATGTTAGGTGGATAATGACTACCAACAGGGCTCTGACTCTAGACCTTTTCTATGAACAGAGCCAGGATATTAGATAACACACACGCACACACACACACACACGCACACACACGAACATATACACACACGAACATATACACACATGAACACATACACACATGAACATACACATGAACACACAAACACACAAACACACACATGAGCATACACATACCATACACATGTACACACACATGTGCACACACACATGAACACATGGACACATGAACACATACATGAACATACACATACACATGTGCACACGCATATGTGCACACTCCAACCAATATTTAATTATGCTCTTTACTGAGTTCTCTACCCTTGCAGTTCTTTGCTGTTCTGCTGGAAACTTGGGTTCCTAATGACATTAATAAGACCACTTGTATGTTTGATGCACACCTATCAATGTACGCAGAACAGCACAATGCTACTCTGCTGATAAAACAGTGAAGGCCTGGAGAGATGGATCATCTGCTGCACTTTTGGAGAACATGGGTTCAATTCCCAACAACCATCTGTACTGCCCTCTTCCCACCTCTGCAGGTACCAGACATGCTTGGGGTATTTATAAAATAATAAGGCAATGAATACATGTTTTGAGATAGAATCTTACTATGTAGTCTTGACTGGCATAGAAACTCCCTATGCAGATTGGCCTGGAACTCATAGAGCTCTTCCTGCCTCTGCCTCCCATGTGCTGGAGTAAAAATGTGTCCCACCATACACAGTTGGCCTCAATTTTGCCTTTAAATATAACTTCTAAGGATTTATTGTCAAAATACTGTGTTTTGGGATTATTTCAAACATCTCTTTTGTTTGTGTTCGTGTAGTTATGACTGGCAATTTGATATATAATTAGGGCTGTTGCTTCAGTTTATCTTTAGTTTCGGAGCAGTGCCTTATATTTTTTATATAATTTTATTTTGAACCATTTGCAAAACGATGTGATGTAATGAGATATTCTTGAGAAGTCTTTTGCAGGAGGTCTACAATAGCACCGCCCACCGTTCACTATGTTCCATTCGTTTCCCCCTTTAAAGCAATACATTGTTAAATATCAAGAATAAGCATGCAAAACACAAGGAAATCTCTTAAGTTTTCATGAACAATCAGACAACCCAGTCCCAAAAGTAAATCTAGCACAGTGGAAGGCTCACTGAGCACCAGAGACTACCTTTCCCCAGAGCTAACTACTGTCACTCTCACTGCCCATGTGCTTTGCCCATGTATGGCTTAAAGCTAAAAATGCCACCACCGCCTGTACATTGGGGGTCATCCCAGTCTTTTTTGGACTATCTGAGTGGAATGACCGTGTTTGCCCTGAAGATATTTACTATTGCACCCGCATGTCCGAGGAGGCAGGTGGTCCAATCCAGTCTCCTAGCGAGGTGGGGAACAGGGAAGTGAGTACACTATCCTCTCCTATCAACCCCCTTACACCTCTTTTCAGGTGTTCCCATCCTGCTAACTTAATGGGAACCCAGAGGAAGTGATTCCAGGCATTCCCCTGGAAGAGAAAAGGAGGTGAAGATTAATGAAAGGAAAGTTACAGCTCTCAGTCCCATATTGAACTTGAGTTGGAAGAGGCGAGTCCGGTCTCAAAATGGAGGGCCAGGATCCAAAGGAACCAGAGTAGCTGAGGAAGCTGTTTATTGGTGGTCTGAGCTTTGAAACCACAGATGATAGCTTAAGAGAACATTTTGAGAAATGGGGCACACTTACAGACTGTGGTAATGAGAGATCCTCAAACAGAAACGTTCCAGAGGCTTTGGTTTTCTGACCTACTCTTGTGTGGAAGAGGTGGATGCTGCAGTGTGTGCTCGGCCACACAAGGCTGCTGTGCGTGTGGTGTGGTGGAAAGAGAGCTGTTTCTAGAGAGGATTCTGTAAAGCCTGGGGCCCATTTAATGGTGAAGAAACTTTATGTTGGTGGTATTAAAGAGGATACAGAAGAATATAATCTGAGAGGCTACTTTAAAAAGTATGGCAAGATTGAAACCATAGAAGTTATGGAAGGCAGGCAGAGTGGGAAAAAGAGAGGATTTGCTTTTGTAACTTTTGATGATCATGACACAGTTGATAAAATCCTTCAGAAACACCACGCTATTAATGGGAATAATTGTGAAGTGGGAAAGGTCCTTTCTAAAGAGATGCAGTCTGCTGGATCACAGAGAGGTCGTGGAGGTGCATCTGGCAACTTTATGGGACGTGGAGGAAACTTTGGAGGTGACAGAGGAAACTTTGGTGGAAGGAACTTTGGTGGAAGAGGAGGGTATGGTGGTGGAGGTGGAGGCAGCAGAGGCAGCTATGAGGTGGTAATGGTGGAGATAATGGATTTGGAGGTGATGCTGGCAGCTATGGTAGTCGTCCTGGTTACAGTAGTAGAAGAGGTTATGGAGGTGGACCAGGATATGGAAACCAAGGTGGTGGATATGGTGGTGGAGGAGGAGGATATGATGGTTACAATGAAGGAGAAATTTTGGTGAAGGTAACTATGGTGGTGGTGGGAACTATAATGACGCTGGAAATTGTTAGTGGACAACAACAACCAAATTATGAACCCATGAAGGGGGCAGTTTTGGTGGCAGAAACTCAGGCAGTCTCTGTGGTGGGGGCTATGGATCTGGAGATGGAAGTGGTGGATACGGTAGCAGGTTTTAAAATAAAACAGAAACAAGCAGCTACAGTTCCTAGCAGTAGAGAAAGCAAGGAGTTGTTGGGAAAGCTGCAGGTCACTTTGAGACAGCCGTCCTAAGTGCATTAGAGGAACTGTAAAATCTGCCACAGAAGGAATGATGAGCCATGGTCAGAAAGGTCACTGCAGCTTAAACAGGAAGCCCCTCTTGTTCGGGACGCTCACAGCCACAGTTTGCAAAAGTGCAGCTATCGATTAATGCAATGTAGTGTCGATTAGATGCACGTTCCTGAGGTCTTTTACCTGTTGTAGCTCTGTCCTTTTCTTTCTATTACATCGGGTAATATTATTTGATTTGTTTCCTACCCCTTGTTTTTTGTGGAAACCATTGGTCAGTATAAGTTGCTTATCTTCTTCTTCCGATGATGATGATGGTGATGGTGTCTTACTTTTCTAAAGTTAGTAACTGTTCAAACCTTTTCTCTGTGTCTCTGTCTTCAGTTTCCCCCTTCTTGTAAGAACAGCAGCCACTTCAGACCAAAGTTCATTTTGTTGGCTACATTTTTGCCAACTCAGCTGCGACATCCTTATTTACAAATAAGGCCATGTTTGGAGGCCCTGGAAATTAGGATTTGAATGCAAGTCTGGCGGAGACACTTCTAACCATCCTAACAGTTGCTGGGTCTGTGAGCCCACCTCTAAGACCTCTCTCATTGGTATCATTTCTCTCTCTCTTGGGCTGTGTTTCAATCAGGATCAATCCTTGATCTTCCTGCTCCTAACCCCACCCTTATGAGACCTCACCTTGCTATGACTTCCACTGCCCTTCTCTTTCAGATGCCTTTAGCGATTCCTGTCTCTCAGGTGTGATTCAAGTAGTGTCATTCATATGGTCCTCTACAAACAGATCTATCTCCCTTTTAAAAGTTTCTACCTGGAGCTGAACAGTTGGCAGAAGATGGGAGCTTGGTTCCCAGCTCCTGCAGTGGTTTGACTCTCTGTAACTTTAGTTCTAGGAGATCCAACATCTTTCTCTGGTCTCAGAAGGCACCATGTCGCATGCATGTGGTGAACATGTGTACATGCAGGCAGACGCTCAGACACATAAGAGAAAAACACATAAATCTTTAAAAAGTTCCCATCTTTTTCACCTATTCAATCTGTCTCACAGTTTCAAACCTCAAAATTCCAGACTTCCAGACTTCCAGACTTCCACGACCAAGTTTTCTTTCTAACCTCTGCCACCCTCTCCCCCGGAGATAGAATGATTAGAAAAACAGGGTTAGGCCACCTAGGTCAACTTTGATTTTTAGGATGTGAGTGAGGTGGTGTGAGGTGCCTATGTAAAAATAACGACTCGTGCAAGGATCTGGACGCACAGGTTGTAGGCAACACAGTTGGAGCCAAGTTGCCAGAGCGAGTACAGCGAGGGAGTGCAGAATGGACTGAAGGAATTGGTAAGAATCTGACTGCTTTGTTGGCCAGACATTTGTATTGCTTGGTCTTTTCCCTAGAAAATTATTTACAACCAACCCTCCCCCACAACAGTATTATAAATGCAGTATTATTCCCAACAGGTTCATCAAGGCCTAGAGGAGTGCATAGCTCACAAAAGCCTCAGTAGGAGCTGAGTCAAAAGAGAAGAAGTTAGGTGTGGTTATTTCTGTGTGAGATAATCCTGGAAATCACAATTTAGGCCATATTAAAGATGAGCGATGGCAGAGCATGCCTTTAATCCCAGCACTTGGGAGGCAGAGACAAGCAGATCTCTGAGTTCAAGGCCAGCTTGGTCTACAGAGCAAGTTTCAGGTCAACCAAGGCCACATGGAGAAATACTGTCTCAAAAAAATAAAATAAAAAAAGAAAGAAAGGAAGAAAAGAAAAAGCAAGGAAGAGAAAGAGAGAGAGAGAGAGAGAGAGAGAGAGAGAGAGAGAGAGGTCCATGGTATGAAGCTTGAGGCATGCTGTTGCACCAGCTATATGCTGGTGCCCACTAGGTGGAAAGTCACTGGCATCCTCAAGAATGCTGAATAGGAAGGGGTTGGGGATTTGGCTCAGTGGTACAGCGCTTGCCTAGCAAGCACAAGGCCCTGGGTTCGGTCCCCAGCTCTGAAAAAAAAGAAAAGAAAAAAAAAAAAGAATGCTGAATAGGCTTCAGACCTGTCCACAGGTCGGAGGGATCAGATATTTTAACATTAAACTAGCTAAAGTCCTTCCCTACTCGAGAACTTCCCCAGGAACAATAGGAAGATTATACAATCCCAGGTCCTTCCGGACAGCCTAGATCACAGAAAGGCACACACTCTGCATTTCCAGACGAGAAGCAGAGAAGTTCATGGCTTGGGGTGGGGAGATGTTAGTGCAGACAGGAACTATCCACTTGGAGTCGTTGGTGAAAAAGATATGGTCCAGGAGCTAAGGGACGGATGGGATGCCCACTGTGTTTGCTCTCTTCAGACACCTGAACGAATCTATACTCTCCCAGACTTCATGGGTTTTGGGATTATTAAATACATTCATTTATTTATTATAAGTACACTGTAGCTGTCTTCAGGCACACCAGAAGAGGGCATCAGATCCCATTACAGATGGTTGTGACCCACCAGGTGGTTGCTGGGATTTGAACTCAGGACCTCTGGAAGAGCAGTCAGTGCTCTTAACCGCTGAGCCACGTCTCCAGCCCTATTAAATACATTCATAGAGGAACCAAATACAGTCGCAGGAGCTTGGCTCAGTGGTTCTCAGGGTTGAACAAATGAAGAAAGGTATAGAAGGGGGTTTGGAAGAGTAGCAGTGGTTAATTGATTTGATGGGTGCAAGGAACAAATGAATGGAAAGAGTTGACTAGAGGCAAATATGGATTTTCCTTCTCCAATACATGAAAGGCTGGGCAACCAAATCATGCAACGTGGAGAAGGTGTCATTGGAGACGGCTGCCATGGTCACCCCTCACACTCCATTTCAGAAGGGGGTGGGGAGGCAACAGCAGCCTTTGACCAAGCATTCAGAGTTGTGTTTTCTCTGTCCCTTCTCCTCTCCCTCAATTCATGTACCACATGCCCTGCCTCAAGACAAGCTCACAGAAAGTGTTTGCATGAAAGTCAACTTTAATTACTTATATTTGAGTCATCCAAGAATTGCCCCTTGGAGGGCAGTGAGGAGGTTCCCGGGGAAAAGGATCTTATACAGTGAGATCTCAGTCAGCAACAAGGTTGAGACCCACAGTGGGGAATGGCCCAAAGAAACCCTAAAAGAGAAGAAACAAAGGAATTGAAGTCAGACTGGAGAGACATTGTGCCTCCTTTTACGTGCTTCCCTTCCTCAGATATGTAATAATTGCTTGATCTGAGTAAGCCTTCCCCATGGTGACTCAGCCCAAGGGTTGCTAGCCTAAGCCCCTGGCTCCCACGTACAGTTCCTCCTCCGTCTGTGATTTTCCATTATACTGGGGGCTGGAGAAGAATGGCAGAAATTCACTTGGGTTCTACAACAACCAGTTCCACACAGGTGGGTCCCTGTCGTTTAGTTCACATGTTACCCCAGCAACTAACCAGGTTTAGAAACTCTAGCGGCCATGGTACAGAAATGGGAACCTGTTCTTCTGGAAGTATCAAGGGCTGGGACCCACTTCTCACAGGCTGGCTCTAGATGGAAGGTGTGTGTTTGGAAAGCAGGAAGGGACAATTATCAGCTTCTTTGCCCAAAACCAAACCTTTCCCACCTCCCTGGACCAGAATGGTCCTTCTCTCACATCTCCTTCATTTTCATTCTTGGTTTTCTTACTGTTCCATTTACCTAACATCATTGTAGTGTGTTTTTTTTTTTTAAGAGTGTCAGGGGGGTTGGGGATTTAGCTCAGTGGTAGAGCGCTTGCCTAGCAAGCGCAAGGCCCTGGGTTTGGTTCTCACCTCCGGAAAAAAAAGAAAAAAAGAGTGTCAGGGTTTTGCTCTGTAGCTTTGAACTTACAATTTTGCTCCCTCAATCTCCTGAGTTCTATGACTACAGATATGTTCCACAATGCTTCACAATTAGGGTGACCTTTTAAAAACCAAATGTCTCATCAGGACATTCCCTTCCTCAGAATATTCCAGTGGCTCCATCCTTGGAATAAAACGTAAAGTGTGCTCTGTGAGCCTCTACATGGGCTTCCTTCCTTCTCCCTGCTCATCTCTGTCACTGGATCCTCTGCTCCTCTGGATGGCCATGGCATTCTTGCCTCCAGACATTTGTGGTTACAGTGCCCCTCCTTTGTGATTTCTTCTGGCTGTCATTCTCTCGTCATTCGTGTCTTTGCCCTAAACAAGACTTTTCATTATTGATAAGTCTGATGTTTGGAACAGGCCTTGAGAAAGGGCAAGAATCCACACAGGGGGACTGGAAACTGGGAGGCCTGGGTCTAGTAGCACAGACACAGCATGCATGGCAGGTTGAGGAAGTCAGGTAACCAGCCTGTGCCCCAAATTTTCATCTGTAAAGCTATTAGATGGGGTGATCTCTAGTGTGAAATCCAAGGAGATGAGCCTTGCTCAGACTATACAGCAAAGCAAGGGAGATGGGGTTGAAGCTTCTGCATTCTGCCTTCACTATACAGGGGCTCCTCACATCTAAACTGATGGTGCTTCTGGTTTTAATTTTGTTTTAAACTCAAGCCTGATGCATGATCTTGCAGCCTTTGTCCTCCTTAGGAGCTTCCAGGGATGTCTGACCCACCCCTCCTCTCTCGTCTGGATGTCTAGATAGTAGTTTATAAACAAGCAGGACTACCCTTTGGGTACAAGAGTTTATTTGTTTCATCCCAATGCCTACTCCCTCTTTTGTACCTGTCCTCTGTTCCCCATTCAAACAAGCCCTTTTGGTTTTAGTATCTTTGGGCAAACTAAGCCACTCACCTTGGAGGGATGGGTGACCTCTTGTTTGGTGGCCTTTGGGATTACTTTGGTGGTAAAGCATCGGTCCCTATTCACCTTGACTGCTGGACTCTAGTGGGGGAGAGGAATCAGGAGTAAAGGAAGGAGGCAGGAAGGACGAGATGGTCTTAGCAGGAAATCCAAAGGAACCAAAGTCAAGGCTTCGTGATTTGGGGGAAGATAAATAGTCTCACCTTTTGGGGCGATAAGAGTCGAAGTTTCTCCTCTTGCTTGCCCCTAGAAGAGTCAGGGACGACAGGTGGAACCTAGGCTTGCCAACGCCCCTCCCCCTTTGCAAGTACAGTTATTATGTCCTATGGAACTGTTCCCCTAGAGATGACTGCTGGAGCACAGTACTTCTGGTAGCTTCTACGTACAGTTCTAATACCCTAAATAGCAGAGGCCTACCATGGGTTTCATACCTCACCCCAGTGGTTGCAATGGGAGAAACCACCTTCCCCTCCTTCCGGCATGGATACTGGGGATGGAGTCTGCTGAGGTGCTCCACCTTTTTGGTCATTAACTCATAGGCTATGTCATCGGTCCAGAACATGCCTATAAGATGAAAGGATAGGGTGAATTGACACCAGGAGCCAGAGTGACCTCTCCCTCAAGGATATGTAAGACCTCATTTAATGGAGAAAGTTAAGTGATGTGGTGTGGAAAGGTTGCTGGGCACAGTCCAACACATCGTTTCTAATGAATCTAGGGATTCACTTGTTGTTGGTAGGATTAAGTGAAACCAAGGATAGAGAAATGTATTAAAACCAAACCAAAACAAACAAACAAAAAAAAGAAACACAAAACAAAACAAGAAGCCCCCAAACCTCTCCAATGCGGTGACACAAACTTTGGTGTTTTATTAGTACAAGGCTTATTAGTAAGGTGGCTGTTTTTCACATCCAGTAGGTTAGGATGAAGTTCAAGAATTACATTTAATATTTTACTCTGCGTGCATACATGCATGTGCGTGCATGCGTGTGTCTGTGTGTGCGCTTGCCCATACAGGCATGTATAGACCAGAGTGTCTTCCTCAATCGATTATTTCCCACCTTATTTGGGGGGGGGGCTGTGAGTTTTTCCCTTGACTTTTCATTTCATTCTATATATTATTATCAATATCATTTTGTGTGTGTGTACACATGCACATGATTGTTGGAGGTCAGAGTAAGATTGATGCCTTTAGAAATTGAAAATGGAAACCAGTTCATCCAGCTTGGTGGCAAGTGCCTTTACCCACCAAGCTGTCCTGTTGGTTCTTCACCTTGCCTTTCGAACCACGGTTTCTCATTGAATTGATTAGACTGGACTGACAACTGTCCAGTGATCTCCAGGGATCTCCATCTCTACCTTCCCTGCCACCCACACCCCCACTGCACTGGTTTCACCCACACACACCACTCTCCTGTTCTGTGTGTGATGGGGATCAAAACTCAGGACCTCATAATTGGATGGCAGACACTTTCCAATTGAGCCACCTCCCTAGACCTAAGATTCCTGCTAATGACACCCATGTTGCTGGTCTAGGACACATCTTGAGACTTACTGATCTAAGGAATCACATACTTCTTAAAGTATCGGGTATAGTAATGTGGACTCATGGTAGATGTCCTCTTCTACCAACATGCATGTGACGCTCTGTGGAAGGGTCAGCCTTCTATCAATAGTGGATTCCTTACTCCCTTCCATCTCTCCCCTCTACTACATAGTTCTCCTGCTTCTCATACGAAGGCTGAGGTTTGCATCTGGTCTCTTGGCTGAGCACTTAAGGAATCCAAGCTCTGGGGGAACAAGCAAACCTCAGACTGTGGTAGAGGGTGGGACCAGTCCCAAGGACTTGTATGCTGCTTGTTCTCTTTCCAGGTGTTCAACAGCCCCTTGTCCCCTTCCCCACTAGGGTGATAAGAAACTAGAGGCATCCAGCAACAGAAATCCTATCCCCTAGCCAAGGGTCTTTCACTACTCTCCCCAATATCTGACTAGGACACCATCTCTGCTCTGCAACGTTTGCTTACCTTGGGGTACAATGTGGTGGAACAGAAGCTGTAAGTACTGGAAGACTGAGGCAACGAGTCCTTGGAACGTCCAGAGCTGCTCTGATCCCACTTGGCCCTGACCATCTAAGGGCAAAATAGTGCTGTCAGCAAGCAACCTGGTCAGAATCACTCCAAATCCCAGTTTTGGAAGTTTGGTAGGAGAAGCCAACATCTTTCTCCTATTAACATGGAACCAGGTTCTTTCTTCCTCTTCAAGTTCCCCTTTCTCATTTCCCCCTTCATCACCACCAGCCCCTGAATTCCACTCACTCTTCTTCTTATCGTTTGAGATAGAACCTTTTAAAAATAGTTCTAGATGTCTTAGAACTCACTATGTAGACCAGGCTAGCCTCTAATTCACAGAGATCTGCCTGCCTCTGCACCAGCACGCTTGGCTTCCATTCTCTCTTGGTATTAATATCTAGGCAAGAACCAAGCACACAGGCAAAAGTATCATGTGAAGGTGCAGGTGGAGAGAATCCTGGGGGCTGCCCACATGTGATGGACAGGTAGATGCTGAAGAAGTGGATGAGCTGCTCCTTAAGGAAAACTTGGAAGGCAGGAGGGATTAGGGAAAAGAACTGGAATCCTTAGAAAGAGAAAGTGCCATCTCCCCAGGTATTTTCAACAGGTTGGGTCTCAGGCTACCATCCACACCAAATCTGAAGATTTTCAATACAACATATTATTTGTATGTTACATATAAATATCCTCCTGCACACGTTATTTTCAATCACACTTTTGTGTGTGTGTGCGCACACTCACACATGTACACATGCATATAAAAATATGTGTCCTAGCACGAGTCTAAAGATCTGAGGACAACATCCATAGTCAATTCTCTCCTTCTACTATATGGACCCTAAGGATTCAACTCAGGCTGTCAGATTCGGTGGCAAGTATATTTATCTGAGTCCTCCTGCCAGTCTCGTCCAGTGTATTTTAAATAACCCCCAATAGCTAATATGTAATGTTAAATAGGTGTTTTATGCATCGCTTAGAGAATAATGACAGCGAGTGTGTTCTGCATTCACTCTACAGTTGGTAAATTGAGGACACAGAGTCCCGTGATGAAGAATAGTGGGGCAGGGAGGAATGACTATATTCCTATGTGTAAGGTCTGAAGGTTGGGATTTCTTTTTCTTAAAACACAGATTGCTCAACTGTGTGTAAGAGAAGGGCAGGAAGGAGGGATGAGTAGGGATAAAGAAAAATCTCCCTGCTCCATTTCAGGTAATTAAAAAACAAACAAACAAAACCTGAGTCCTGCTATGTATCTCAGGCTGGCCCCAAATCATAGGTCTTCCAAGAATGGGCAATTCTCCCCCTCACTCCATTCAGAGAGATGCCCAATACAGTTTCCTGGCCCTAGAAAGAAGTAGAGGTTCTAGCGTCCTGGTGAAAAAGAGAACTCCCAGAGAAGAGGCGGTGTTCAGAATGAGCCTTAAAGTAGGTGTAGGGAGTCAAGTTACACCGGATCCACAGACTGACTGGAACTGTCCGTGGTGCTGAGGGTCTGGAGTAGTCACCGTGGGCCGTAATGACTAGCACCTCGTTATCTGTACTTCACAGTCCACCCCCATTCTACTCTGTCCCCACCCCGCCTCAGTTCCCCCCTCATTTGACGCCCACAGTGCTTTGCGAATCCCCTGCGTTGGCTTCCAAACCCAAGACTCCCCTTAGGGAGTCTGGGCGTCAGACTTTGTGCTATGGTCTACGCAGGTATTCTGAGGCTGCGCAGTCTGTCCCCGACTGTTACGGAGTGCGAGCCAGGTCCATCCAGGATGGCGCAGATCAGAACAGGAGAAAGTAGAATGGTCTCCCTCCAACCTGTTTCACTCCAGCCTAGCTTTCCCCACTTCATGAAACCATATTCCGACTCCTACACTCTGTGGGTTTACAACTGAGCCTTGATTCCGTCTCTCAGCCCCACCCACCTATTCCCTTGATCAGATAACCAAACACAAACACCCCTGGTTCTCCAGTAAGCCCTGTTTCTCTCTTTCCTGACCCCTCAGAAACGTCTGGCGTGTACCGCAGCCACCCTTGGCTCATCTGTCTTCCCTACTCTTTCCCAACCTCCAACCTTTGCCTGGGTCCGCTCCTTCTATGTCTAGACCCTGTACACCAAGTCCCACGACTGCATCTGTCCCTCTGAAACCCTTTACGTTTCTCTCTTGTCATCCTAAACGGCTTTCCTGCTGAGTCTTTTAGCCTTGAAGGCCAGATCCTCTGCTCTCAGAATTGCTCTCTGGTCCTGTCCGCACTCCCCGCCCCCACCCCGATTTTCCTCCTGACCGTGGGCATTTATGTCGCTGCAGCTGCTTGGACGACTGTATAGCAGAAGGAAGCAGACCAGTAGCTGAAGAACCCCGGAGCCCGCGGGCTTCAACGAACTCTGCATCTTCGCTGGATCCGAGCGCACGGTTCCTCGAGCTAGATCGTAGTGGAAGTAGCGACAACAGCCAGGGGGGCTGTGCCAGGAAGTCACTTTTCACCCGCTAGCGACGCGACGAGAGATCTGCAGAGCCCTCCTCTGCAACTCGGCCAATCGCAAGCAGGCTCTGCCCCTGCAGCCGCCTACCCAAGTTGGCCGTCCCCTTTGGCCTCTCTCCATTCGACCTTTTGGAAGTTCTGCCCCCACCTTCTACACACTTTTACAGTTAAGCCTCCATTCTCTGTCGCCGAGGATGGAGGAATTGGTTGCATATGAGATAGGGGTGGGAATGGAACCAACTAAATGGGTTTGGTTGTGATATTTAAATATGAACTGCGAGGGAATAGTGAGCACTCAGCGTGATGACTGGTTATTGCTTTTGACCCTCATTTTATCTTCATCCATTTAAAACCTTTTTGCAACCATATGGGTTCAACCCACAAAACATTGAATGTCCATTCTTATTTTCCCACAGCCATTGCGGTTGCCCTAATCCTAACCGCCGTACACTTTAAAATAGATCGATTTCAATAACTAAGTACCCGGCCCACTACCACATGTCCCGTGCCACGTTTCTAAGCTACAGTGTAAGTTTTGTCGTAAGCGGGATGTTTTGGGGTGGATGCTTTGTGGATTCTCTAGATTGCATTATCTTTCCTTAGTCTTTACTGCTCAGGCTCTTTTGAGACTCAGTGAGAGGTGTTTAGGAAGGCCCTCTAATGTTGTGGGTTCTGGACTCAAGGCTTTGCCTCATGAGAACTGTGGCAGCTGCCAAAATCTTTCTCAGATAATTGGCTTTTTTTTTTTTTTTTTTTTTTTTTTTTTGGCTCTTGGAAATCTCATCTTGTGCATGTGCTATTTAGAAAATAGCAGAGAATTTGGTGGGAGATTTGCATTCAGCTTTTAGGCTTCCCTCTCTGTAGACCACACATTACCCAGAATTCCTCTTCAATTTCTGGCTACCTTGGCATTTAAGTACCTGCAACTCTGCACCCCAGCCAGTTACAGCATCACTTTCTGCTTCCCCCTGTGCTGCAGGGAACGGTGGAGTGTCTTGGGGGAAATGCCCACTGAATGTGGAACTCACCTGGTAGAGTGTTTACTCACCAAGAGCTATGATCCCAGTCACTTTCCTTCCTTTTGTTTGGACTCTGTCTTCACACAGTTTCATTTGTCTTTTCTCTGGAATACAGTCAGTACATATTAACAGGACTGTCTGGCACAAGCTGTTTTTCTGTGCCAGGATCTGAAAGTTTCTTGTTATCACCGATTACTGGCTGGACATTTTATTTTTAAATGATTTATAGAGGCAATTTGAGTGGTGTTATAAAACAATGAATTTGTATATTCCACCTTTTAAGACTCAAGAAACCATAAAGGGAAACTTGTTAAGACTCAGGTTTCTTTCTCCTTCCTTCCTTCCTTTCTTTCTTCCTTCCTTCCTTCCTCTCTTTCTTTCTTTCTTTCTTTCTTTCTTTCTTTCTTTCTTTCTTTCAATAAAAAGTTCTTTCAGTTAAGTTGTATCTGGAACTCACTCTGTAGATCATGCTGGCTTTGAACGCAGAGATCTGTCTGCCTCTGCCTCTTGAGGGCTGGATTAAGAGTGTGCAACACAGGGTTGGGGATTTAGCTCAGTGGTAGAGCGCTTGCCTAGCAAGCGCAAGGCCCTGGGTTCGGTCCTCAGCTCCGAAAAAAAGAAAAGAAAAGAAAAAAAAAAAAAGAGTGTGCAACACAATGTGACACAAGACTCAGAGAATTCTGAAGGCGGACTTCTCAAGACTGAGTGAATAGACAAATTAGGAACTCGAGGAAGTTGATGAAACTGATTAAATGTATAAGGTTAAATAAGCAACAGGGACAACTGAGATATTCATACCTACGTGGCACAAGGGGAAAATTTTCTTCTGACACACACACATATGTGTCCACACATAGGAAATAAATGTAACTAAAAACGAAACAACCTGCCAGGCAGTGGTAGCACACACCTTTTTTAAAAAGATATAGATTTATTTTTATGTGTGTAAGCACACTGTCGCTGTCTTCGGACACACCAGAGGAGGGCAACAGATCCCATTACAGGTGGTGGCGAGCCACCATGTGGTTGCTGGGAATTGAACTCAGGACCTCTGGAAGAGCAGTCTGTGCTCTTAACCACTGAGCCATCTCTCCAGCCCCAGTAGCACAAACCTTTAATCCCAGTACTCAGGAGGCAGAGGTAGGCAGATCTCTGAGTTTGAAGTCAGCCTGGTCTACAGAGTGAGTTCTGGGACAGCCAAAGCTACAGAGAAATCCTGTCTTAAAAAAACAATAAGAGACTCTCAGGACTCAAAGGAAGGGACCTTAGATGAAATGCCTAACAGTGGGGAGAGAGAACTTGTAGAGTTCACCTCCAGTAGAAAGACAGGGCATCAAGTAGAGATGGTGTTGCCATCCCACAGTCAAAAACTCTGACTCAGAATTGTTCCTGTCTAAAAGAACTGCAGGGACAAAAATGGAGAAGAGACTGGGGGAAAGGAAGTCCAGTGACAGGCCTAAATTAGGATCTAGCTCAAGGGGAGGCTCCAAGGCCTGACACTATTACTGATGCTATGGTGTGCTTACAAACGGAGCTTGGCATGGCAGCCCTCCAAGAGGCCCAACATGCCACTGAAAGTGTCAGATGCAGGATACTTACACCCAACCAGTGGACAGAAGCCGGGGACCCCTATGGTTGAATTAGGGAAAATCCAGAAGAAGCTGAGGAGGAGGACAACCCCATAGGAAGACCAGCAGTCTCAACTAAACTGGACCCTGAGGTCTTTCAGACACTGAACCACCAACCGGGAAGCATGACATGAGGCCCCCAGCACATACACAGCAGAGGACTGCCTGGTCTGGCCTCAGTGAGAGAAGATGCACCTAACCCTTGAGAGACTTGAGGCCCTAGGGAGTGGGGAGATCTGGTGGGGTGGGGATGGGGGTGGGGACATCCTCTTGGAGATGGGATGAGGAATAGTCAGAGGACAGACCAGGAGGGGGATAATGACTGGACTGTAAAAAAAAAAAAAGATTAAATGATGATGATGATAAATAGTGAAATAATAAAAAAGAAAAGCCAACAAGTAAGTAAATAAGTAAATAGACCAACTTAAGGTAAGGATCACTTAATGTGAGCCTGCTTTTACATAGGAAAAAAGGGTACCTGGATATTCTCCCTTTTAAGATTCTAGTATCTTGGGGCTGGGGATTTAGCTCAGTGGTAGAGCGCTTACCTAGGAAGCGCAAGGCCCTGGGTTCGGTCCCCAGCTCCGAAAAAAAGAACCAAAAAAAAAAAAAAAAAAAGATTCTAGTATCTTGGGCTGGAGAGATGGCTCAGCAGTTAAGAGCACTGTCTGCTCTTCCAGAGGTCCTGAGTTCAATTCCCAGCAACCACATGGTGGCTCACAGCCATTTATAACAGGATCCGATGCCTTTTTCTGGTGTGACTGAAGACAACTAGAGTGTACTCATATTCATTAAGTAAATAAAATCATTTTAAAAAAAGGTTCTAGTATTTCTGGAACTAGCTATGTGGTGGCACATCCCTTTAATCACAGGAATTGAGAAGCAAAGGTAGATGAAACGGGGATTCCTGGTTTTGTTGGTGTGATGATTTGTATATGCTCGGCCCGGGGAGTGGCTTGACTAGAAGGTGTGGCCTTGTTGGAGTAGGTGTGTCACTGTGGGTGTGGGCTGTAAGACCCTCATCCTAGCTGCCGGGAAGTGAATATTTTGCTAGCAGCCTTCAGATGAAGATGTAGAACTCTCAGCTCCTCCTGCACCATGCCTGCCTGGATGCTGCCATGTTCCCACCTTGATGATAATGGACTGAACCTCTGAACCTGTAAGCCAGCCTCAATTAAATGTTGTCCTTTCTAAGAGTTGCCTTGGTCAACATAGTGAAATTTTATATCAAACTAAATGGAGAGACGTGTACAAGCATGGATACTCTTCCTTTTGGCTGTTTGTTAGATGGGGATTCTGGTGACAAGTGATGTTCCTAGAAGACCGGGGGATCTCAAGCTTACTGAATCTGGAACTCACGGGAGTGAACCTTCTAATCCACCGGGAGAAGGAAAAGTATTTATCACATGACTGTGGGCAGCAGGTGAGAGAAGATTACAGTCTGTCGGTCCTTCCTCGTCCTGCATTCTTGTTAGGAATAATATCTGGAAGAAGGAAGTACTCAGAATCCTGGTCTCCATCATTACCAAGGGGCTCCGTTGTCCTCCCTCTGACGCCCCCACGCACCAGCCCCCACCCCTCCCCATCCGGGCACTGATCTTATTATGGAAGAAAAAATTTTAGAGATGCTTTCAAATGGGAGGAAGCTGGGGTTGGATTTGTGTGTGATGGTGCTGGGCCTCCCTTCTCCCCCTTCAAAGCGGGTTGTACAAACTATTGATTTAGGCCAGTTGAGGCACAGTGACTCAGCTTGCCTCCCCTCGACTCTCACACTCGGGTCCTCTCACCCTCTCTGGTTTCCTGTGCAGAATGAGATGAGAAACCGGAACCTAGCAGGCTCTTGTTAGCATACGTCATAGCACCATGACAACCGGTTATCATTGTGGGAATCAGTCATTCAGCGCAGTTAATGTCTCCCTGGCAACCCATCGAGG
The DNA here is from genome assembly GCF_021556685.1 of Rattus norvegicus. Lineage (NCBI taxonomy): Eukaryota > Metazoa > Chordata > Mammalia > Rodentia > Muridae > Rattus > Rattus norvegicus. The sequence goes on from NC_141542.1 coordinate 91,913,645, forward strand.
CAGAAGCAGCATGTGCACCATGGTGACAGGAGTCAGCAGCAATTTCCTTGGACACAGGAGGATCTGGGTCCCCCTCTGAGTTGAGAATGCTTTGAGTAAAGTGTGTGGCGCTCGGCTGCAGCACACAGACCTCCAAGCCACCGCAGTCTTCAGGCCATGACAATGCCTTCTAACAGACCTATCCAGTCCACGCTTGCCTTGGCCGGTGCATTCTCCAACGACACGGGGATGGTCGTGAAATTGTTTGTGCCATCATCCGTCCTTTCCCCCGAGGTCCCCAGTGGCTTTCTTGTACCCTTTACTATTCCCTACAAGGACCTCTCTGGTCACTTTGGGTTTATCTCCTGAGCTCTGTCTCCTCACTACATTCTGTTCTTCTCGGGTTCCATTTAGAAGCGAAGAGAGATGGCTCCGTGGTTAAGAGCACATGCTGCCTTGCAGAAGATGGACCACCATGTTCCCAGCTCCAACATGGTGGCTCACAAACACCTGTACCTCCATTTCCAGGGCACCCATTGCACTTTTTTAGTCTCTGCAGGCATTTCATACACACGGTGTACATACAGACATGTGAGCAGTGTGTTCATACTCACACATTCAAAAGAAAAAAAATCCTTAAAAAGTAAAATACTTTGGCTTGAATGGCTTCAATATGAAATACAGTGCTAAGTCAAGTGTTTGAATACTAGCTAATGGTACTCTTCTGATGTTTTCTTGTTTTGTTCTGTTTTTCAAGACAGGGTTTCTCTGTGTAGCCCAGGCTGTCCTGGAATGGAACTCTCTCTGTAGACCAGGCTAGCCTCAAACTCAGAGATCCACCTGCCTCTGCCTCCAGAGTGCTGGGATTAAAGGCATGCGCCACAACCACCCGGCCACTTTTTTTTTTTTTTATAGATAGGGTCTCACTATATCTTTCTTGCTGGTCCAGAACTCACAATGTAGACCAGGCTGGCTCCAAATTCACAAATTCACTTGCCTGCCTCTGCCTCCCAAGCTCTGGTATTAAAGGCTTGCACTGCCACACCTGGTTAGGTGCTGTGGCTTAGGTTACTGGAGGATTAGAAAATGGAGACTCACTGTAGACAGTGAGTTTTATAGCCTGGGCTCACTTCCTGTCTTCACACTGATTCCTGATCTCACCAGATGTGAGAAGGCAGCTGCAGGTTGCTGCTGCCATGCCAACTCTGTTGTGGTGAAATGTACCCTCAAACTGTAAGCCAGATAAACCCTTGCTTGCCTTCAGCTGCTTCTTGGTCCTTACAGGGAGAGAAGCAACTGATGTGCAAATGAGGAGCTGCTGGCATGGCTCAATTGGTGGAGTGCTCACCCAGCCTGCGCAAAACCCTGCATCTGATCTCCAGGACCTCAGAACTGGGGGATGGTGTAGGCCTGTAATCCCAGCATTTGAAATCCTGTCTCAAAGAAAAGCAAAGCAAAAATTCATACGTGGGTAGGAAACGATCAACAAAGCTAAGATCGTGCTAACACAAACCGGAACCAAACTGAGGCATTCACATTAATTTTAGATGAATTAACTTTAAGCATAGAGAAAATCAGGGTTCAGGAGAACATTGCTTATTAATAAAAGAATCAACTCGTCAGGAAGACATCCTCTCTTAATGTGCATGTTCCTGCCAGGGCCTCAAAACATTCGACCCAGAACAAACAGTACTGAAAGGCAGACAAATCACCATTGTATCTGCAAATGTAACACTCATCTCTCAGAAACCAAGAGAAAGCGCGAGGCACAAAGGCAGCAGGTACAGAGGAACTGAGTCACGCCATCGACGAACTGTTTCTAATCGGCATTTGTAGAGCACCCCACCCAACAACAGTGAGTGCATATTCCTTTCAAGTGCATAATGAAATTCTATCTTTATCCCCTATTATAAAACAAACTGTACAAAATGTTCTATGGCCATAACAGTGAAAAAAAAAAATCAACAGCAGTGAAGTCTACAAACACTTAGCTAATAAAAAAACCAAAAACGACAACAAAAACACTTCTAATAATCCATGGGTCAGAGAGCGAGTGTTAAAGGCGATAAAAGAGCTTTAAACAGAACAACAAAAGCCAAGGGACAAGGTAAAGGAGTGGCCTCGGGTGAAGCTGGTGGCATCAAGTGATCGTGTCAGAAAAGTCATAAGAAGAAACTAGAGAGAAGCATGGAGGGAGGGGGAGCTGGGGTGTGTGTGATCAAAGTACATTGTTTATGAGTAGAAATGGTCAAAGAGGGGTTGGGGATTTAGCTCAGTGGTAGAGCGCTTGCCTAGCAAGCTCAAGGCCCTGGGTTCAGTCCCCAGCTCCGGAAAAAGAAAAAAAAAAAAAAAGAAATTGTCAAAGAGTAAATAACAGATTCTCTATTTTAAAAGATAAAAGCATGAATCAATTAAACCAAGGAGGGAAAAATGGAGACGAATTGATGAACTAGAAAGTCACTTACCTGAGATGCTCTTTGTGTATATCCGTGTTCGCGGACGACGCCCCCTCTGTGGTTCAGATCCCTGATTCCTGGTTTGGTACCAAGGCACTGCGACTTCGTCTAATGATATGGGAAATATTCTCCCCTCTTCTGATGTAAAGATGCTTCACTCCTTCTTTTAAACTGTTTTTTATGTGTGTGTGTGTGTGTGTGTGTGTGTGTGTGTGTGTGTGTGTGTGAGACATGCACGTGAGTGTGAAGGTGTACACACCCATGCCTACATGCAGAGGCTGGAGGAAGGCACTGGTGTCTTCCTGTTCTACTTTGCTCTGTTGCTTTCAGATTTTATCTCTCATTGAGCAGGAAACTTGCCATTCCAGCTATTACGGCTGGCCAGTGAGCTCGAGGTCTTCCTGTCTGTGTCTCCAATGCCGGCATTTCAGGCACGTGTAGTCACGTCAGGATTTTATGTGGGTGCTGGGACTCAAACTCAGGTCTTTATGCTTGCAGCCACTGAGCCGTCTTTCAGCGCCCCCCCCCCCCCCATCTTATTTCTTCTTGAAATAGTTGGTAGACGCCAGTGAAACCATCCTGGCCGGGAGACTAGCTTAAGATGAATTCCATTTCTTTAATAGTTATGAGTAGCTTGTTTCCTCTTATCTTGGATGAGATTTTGTAGTTTGTAGTCTTTAAATTTGGTCATGAGAGTGCAAAAGGGGGCTGGAGAGATGGCTCAGCGGTTAAGAGCACCCGACTGCGCTTCCAGAGGTCCTGAGTTCAATTCCCAGCAACCACATGGTGGCTCACAACCATCTGTAAAGAGATCCCATTCCCTCTTCCGGTGTATCTGAAGAGAGTTTGAAAGGCCTTGTTGGTGAGGAGCAGAAGAAACAACAGAGCTGGAAAAATCAAAACCTGAGAAACTACAGAAAGGCAACCCAAGGGCATGTTTACCACTGTGGGCAGCTATGGATCCGGCTCACTGGGGCCTCTGAAAGCTGCATCCCAGTCTCTATACTGTGCTTTAGGATAATGGCTCCGAATACCCTGCCTGCATGCTAACCTAACTCTGGGGCAAGCGGTGAGATTCCACACAAGTGGAGGCGAGTCTTTTGCAAGAGGGTTGGTATAAACGATGAAGTTTACCACTTCTAGGAACAAAAGCCAGTGCTTCTGTGTTTTGACGGTTTTGGTTGTTTTAAATTTTTTCATATGGAAACGTTCCGATCCCTTTGCACAGTTACAGGGGCCTCTAGGGATGACAGGAAGTTGCCAAGTCAGTAAAGCAGCAGCAGAGAGGAAAGTCAGGCTGGAGCTGTGTTCCTGAGTTTGCTTCTGACCTCAGTTCTTAGCAGGGAACAACCTTTGCCAAATCGCTCCCTCTCCAGGGAGCTTCTGCCAGTGCTGCAGTGACGCCCACAGCTCTCTAAGGTGAGGTCTGGCTCACTTTCCTTCTCTCTCCACGGAAACCAGGCAGTCACCAAAACCTATCAGCTCACACTTCCCCACTCTCAGAGAGGCGGCTCCTGTAGTCCATGGCTACATTTAAGTGTGTGTGTGTGTGTGTGTGTGTGTGTGTGTGTGTGTGTGTGAGAGAGAGAGAGAGAGAGAGAGAGAGAGAGAGACAGAGAGACAGAGAGACAGAGAGACAGAGACAGAGAGAGACAGAGAGACAGAGAAAGAGAGACAGAGACAGAGAGACAGAGAGAGAGAGACAGAGAGACAGAGAGACAGAGACAGAGAGAGACAGAGAGACAGAGAAAGAGAGACAGAGACAGAAAGACAGAGAGAGAGAGACAGAGAGACAGAGAGAGAGACAGAGAGACAGAGAGACAGAGAGACAGAGACAGAGGGAGAGAGAGAGACAGAGAGACAGAGAGACAGAGACAGAGAGACAGAGACAGAGAGAAACACAGAGACAGAGGGAGAGAGAGAGAGACAGAGAGACAGAGAGACAGAGACAGAGAGAGACAGAGAGACAGAGACAGAGGGAGAGAGATGGCAGAGTGTCTTAGTCACCTTTCACTTTACTGAGGTAGGATTTCTTCTTAAAACTGGAGTTCTGTGATCTTGGTTAGGTTAGCTTTCCCCAGGAATCCGCTCTCTGCCTCTGAGAACTAGGATTACAGAGAGACAACCATCCCCAGTCTTTATGTAGGTACTGGGGACCTGAACTCCATTGGCAAGAGCTTTATCCAAGATCTCCCTGCGCTTCCAAAAGGAATCCTGAAGTAAGCATTGGTTGCGGGTGAGGCAAGACAAGTGAGGGAAAGGAAAAATAACGCTGTGGCGACTGGGGGCCTCAGAGGGCAGTCAGGGCACACTGGTGAGCATCCCTGCTGTGCGAATGTGGGATTCAATCCTGCTGATGGCTGGGTGTGGTGATTCACAACTTTAATCCCAGCACTCAGCATTCAGACTAAAGTGGATTTTCTGTGACTTTACGTAACAAGTTCCAGGACAACCAAGGCTACACAGGGAGACCCTGTCTCAAAACCAAACCAAACCCTGCCCATCAAGGGAGGAATATATCGGATATTTGTCCCTCACTCAGCCTTTTAATCACTCAAGGATCGCCTGCCCTTCACAGGATGCTAGATCCTAGACACCTCGGGGCTGTCCACACATCGGTGTGCAAGTCTGGCATTCCAGAAAACCTTCACAATGACAGTGGGGTGTTCCCAAGGTTTAAATGGGACGCTCGTGCCCTGTACTGAGAGTCCACTTGTTACTGCAGGTGACTTGAGAGTCAGGCGAGGGCGTATGCAGCAGGCGCCCATGGCTCTATGCAGAGGTTCTTCGTGTCTGTTGAACTAATGTATTGTGTGTACGCCGTGTGTTTTGCACTTCCTTGATGAGATTTCAGTTGCCTTGGGAGCAGGAACCAAGGCAACTCTATCATAGTAGCCAGACAGAGTGAAGAACGAGTCTCTTTAAAGCATGCTGAATAAGAAAGAGGAGGATGGGTGAAGAGGAAGAAGGTGGGTGTTAGCAGTCAATGTAGCTGGTGGGAACCAGGCGTAAACAAATGTGACTTGCTGAGTGCTACCTTTAGCTGTACCCTTACAAGCGAGAATCGGGGTTGAGGATGTGTACTAATTCTGTCTGCATAGATGAGGATCTTATCTTTGCTTTGTTGTATTTCCTGAGTGAGTGGGCTGGACACGTACATGCCTGTACTCTCCAGTTTCTGAGGACAAGATGGGCTGAGTGTAAATGTGCTTTGAGCAACAGAACTGGAAGCCTGGAACTTTCTGGAATTGTGTTGCGTTTATGACTCCTTTCCTAGGGGAAACTGTATTTACCAAGCATAACGTTTCCATGGTCCTTGGTGAAGATTTATCTTGGTGGATGGTTAGGGGTGGGGCCAGTATGATGGTCCTACAGAGACCAGTAATGACAAGAGGGGACTGTGGATCTCAGAAGACAGAACAAACTCGACCTTGGGTCTTAGAGGAAACAATGCCATGACTTGCTCTCAGAGGCCCTGCCCTGTCTCGTGTTTTGTTCCTGCCTCTCACCAGGCCTGAGAGCTCATCCACATGGCCTCCAAAGATATCTGTGAAAGAGCTACCTTGAAGGCTGGCTGTGATGGCTCATGCCTGGAATCCTGGCATTTGGGAGGCCGACGCAGGAGGAATAGAGTTCAGGGCCAGCCTGGGCTACATGAGTGTCTGTCTTAAAAACAAACAAGGACATTTCTTCTTTTAAGATGTATTTTTATTGTATGTGTATTGGTGTTTTGCCTGCACACGTAAGTCTATGCACTATGTGTAAGTCTGTTGCTCTCAGAGGCCAGAGGAGGGCGTTAGATCTTCTGGAACTGGAGTTAATAGATGGTTGGTAGCTCTTGTAGCTGAGACTAGACCTTGAGTCCTTGGAAAAGCTGAAAGTGCTTTTAAGCTACTGAGGAAACAGGTGTTCTCACTTGATGCACAGAGAGGCAGGATTCTCCCTCTCTCCTCTCCTCTTCCACCAGATGTAGAACATTTATCAGTAGCAGTCAAACGAGCCCAGAGAAAAAACAACTCAGACTCCTTGACTCTTCTCAGGATTTTCCATCGGGTACACTGGACTTTGGGCTTGTCCCTGGAGCCTAGAGAACTGCAGCTGCTTGTTTGCATACTTGACGGAACCATGGCAACCACTTCCCATCACAGGGTCAGTCACAGGAGTAATGATGTGACCCAGCAACCAATCCAAGCTGAGGAGACTGGCTGCCATGGCGACAAAGCTGGGGACCATTTCTCTGAAAGGGGAGTGAGGGTGGGGGGAGCAGCCTGACTGGGGCGGACTCCAGCTGGTTCCGCAGCTGCCTTGTTCCCACTCTGACCAGAATCCAGCAGGTCCCTCCTGGGCTAACTCCAGAGCCTCTTCTCTGTCTACCTATTTATGCCATAGGTTTCTGCTTCAGCATCCATTAGCTGCTGTCTCTTCATATAACACCATCATATCAGCCCTTTAAACCCACCAACAATTGCCTAGTGTTCTTTGAATAAGGAAAAAAGAATCAGTTCCCTAAAAACAGCATCAATAACAAAAATAAAATTAAAAACAAATAAATAGAAATCACATACAGAGCAAGATCCCCCAGAGACTAGGTCTAAACAGATCTTCATGGGTCTGGAAGCCCGTTTCCCACACAGATACTCTGTCAGTTCTCGGAACATGGCCTAGAATTTCACCTAGTATTCAGCTGTATTGCAAACCTGTCACTGTGGGGGGTTCCTGCTTTTGCTCTTCCTGGCTGCCTAAATTCAAATGCTATGTCTCTCGCCTATAACTGTGAAGGAGCCTGCTGTGTAAACTAGCTGGGGTCCCATGAGAAGAGTGCAGGGACGACCCATGCTCCACCCTCGTCCAGCTTGACATCAGTTTTCCTTCTATAAAGATGGCTGAAGGTACCAAATTGATAGCATTTTATCGGGGCCCCAAACTGCTCAGATTCTTCAGAAATAAGCAAAGGAAAGACTGGGTACGGGGAGCAACACACACACACACACACACACACACACACACACACACACACCAGGACTCCCCATAAAACTGTCAAAGTCCCAGCATGTGCAAAGCTTTGTGTGGAATGACTTAGCATTTATAGATAACTTCTACACATTCTCTTTGCATGCAAACTGTCTCTAGGTGCTTATAACAGATGATACAATGGGAATAGTTGTTACACTCTGTTGGGGAATCAGGGCAAGCAAAAGCCTGTGTGTTCCTCATAGACACAACCACAGTAGGCCTACCTACACTTTCAACCTGCACCCGAGGCCCATTTCCAGATTTCCCTAGTCTCTCCAAAGCCAGTGCCTGTATTTATTTTCCGCAGAGGAGACCTTTACAAGTGACTAAGAGAGAGAGGAAGTGGGGAGCCCTCTAGTGGGGAAATGAGGAAATTATCCTTCAGGGATTTTTCATATATTGTCTTTAATCTTAAGCATATCTTCTTTACTGTGTTGGGAAGGTGTGAACAGATGAAGTCCTATGTTCACGGTCTCAGCAGAGCCAGAAATGCCCTGGCTCTGGGTGGAAATCCAGAGCCTACCCACCAGGCACCCCCCCCCTTCCAGAAGGTGCTCCACTATGTCGGGCCCTGTTGCTCCCTTAGCCAATATCAAACTCTTCTCTCTCCGTTTCCATCTTTAAACAGAAGGGCCAGTCCATCGCCTACTGTGGGGCTTTGAGAGGGCTTTGTCGTGGTGTAACTTTCGAGGTTCAGGATTCCTCCTTATTTTTTTTTTCTTTTTTTCGGAGCTGGGGACCGAACCCAGGGCCTTGCGCTTGCTAGGCAAGCGCTCTACCACTGAGCTAAATCCCCAACCAGAGGTTCAGGATTCCTGAAGCCTCTCTGAGTCAAACATTGTTCCCTTCCATCGAGGAGGGATTCCCAAATTCAAAGAGAAGAGACTAGTGAGCAGGTCCAAAATAAAAAGGGCGGGGCCCAAATGAAGGCTCTCACACCTGATAAGTAATCTTACCGTAAGACACCAGAACTCCTTTCTTTTTGTGACTGTCCCTAGAAGGCAAATGTAGTCAACGGAAGATATGCTTTCAACCCAGTCCCTCAGTGCATATCAGTAATGGACCAAAGGCTCTTGGCTGAAGTGAGACATGACCATTGACCCGCTCACGGACCTCCTGGCAGTGCCGCTCTGCAATCCTGTTACTCATTTCCTTTCCAGGTGCCCTGTCTATTGCGCATGTGCAGCATGGAACGCCCATGGGCCTGAGAACTCATCCATGCGATGCTCGCAGGAAAACTGGCCTTCCAGATCACTGGCTCCATCTCTCTGGGACTGGGGCCACTTCCGGCTTAAGTGATGTCTTTTCAGAATGGTCCTGCAGGGTCAAAGGGTGGGAAGAACTGATACTTGGGGAAGTCTACCAGGCTCATCCCAGAAAACTAGGGTGTGATTACAGTTCCTCCTTCCCCTAGGCATGATGGCACACGCTTTTAATCCCAGCATTTGATAGGCAAAAAGCAAGGCAGATGTCTGTGAGTTCGAGGCCAGCCTGGTCTACATAGGGAGTTCCTAGACAGTCAAAGCTATATACAAATGGAGACCTTGTTACAGCAACAACAACAACAACAACAACAACAACAACAATAACAGAGACTCCGTGTGTGTGTGTGTGTGTGTGTGTGTGTGTGTGTGTGTGTGTAGGGGTTATCTTCCCTTCCCCAAACTGCATGGGGAACATCAGAGGGGTTGGGGTCCAGACCCCGCTTCTGCTCAGGATTCCATTCTCTGCTCTTACAAACTCTGTGGTCCCGGGAAACTCAGCTTTGCTGGGCTTCAGTTTTCTCACCCATGAAATGATAACTAAGTCTCACAGCCTTGCTGAGAGACTAGAAAGTAATGTGTCTGTGTTCATTAGCTTCATTTTTAGCTTTAAGCAATTGAGTGCAGTTTTTGAATGCTGCCGCTGAGTACACTGAGACTAGCATACAGCTGGGGTTATAAACTGCTTTTAGAACTCCACAGTGTCGTTTGCTTCTTACGTATCACACTGCCAGCTTATTCACAGCAATTGAACTCAAGACAGACATGTCTCTGGGCTTGGTCTTATTTGGTTTGTGAAATAGGAGACAGGGTTTCACTATGTAATGAGGCTGGCCTCAGACTCATCTTGATCCCCCTGCCTCAGCCTCCCAAGTGCTGGGATTACAGGCATGAGACCTCGTGTTTGGCTGCAGATCTGTCTTTTGACAGTCCAAAAGGCCCTTCCCCCATGATGTCACCTCTCGCTCTCCCACCTTGTCGTGCAGATATGCAAACTGTCACATTCTGAATAGCCCAGCTTCTCCAATTCAGAGCAGGGTGTGTGTGAGGGGGAGGAGTAGGGTCTAAGAGAAGACTCCATACTCCTGGCTCTTGGCCAGCCAGACAACACCATGGATGGGCTTTTCCCAAGTAGATGGATGTTGGTTCCTCCAGGGACATTTTCTTAGATTCTGAGTGCAGAGTAAAGAGCGAGAAGGCAGAAAGAGACCACCATCTGGCCTCGAGAAGAGAATGCTCATTTCAGACAGTGAAGGACAGGCAGGCTCTCTCCCACAGAGTGGAGGTCCTGCAAAAGAGAAATCTAGCTGGGACCTTTTAGAGGGGTGAGTCAGGTGGCTTGGGACCAAGGAAGTCAATGCAGCTTCAGGTTGACTTTGTGGAGGCTTGTGGTTTCCACTTCCTGAGATTGTTTGCTTGGTTGAGACAGACTATCTTGGCAGTCAGGCTGTCTCTGCAAACATTCTTTGAGACTGACTAATATTAGGTTAAGCAAGGTTCAGATGTAATCTCACAGGAATTCTGTTTTTGCACGTGGGGCTCTCAGTTCTCCAAGTCTCTGTCCACTCCGGTGAATAGATGTCACCTGTGGTAGCAGAGAGGCTCCGGTCTTGCTCCTGCTCCGGCTGGGAGCTGGCAGGTGAGACTCCAGAATTGGGTAAGATCAAGCAGTTACAGACAGCGAGGTTTTAGGAAGGAACTTTCAAGGTCAAGTCGGCAGCCTCCTATATCTATATCCTATAGATATCCCCCTATATCCTCTCTTCTCTAGCTCTCCCAGGCATCATTCAGCCTGAGGCACAAGTGTAGGCACATACATGCATACCTCCCTCGGTGAATGAAAGAAGGAATCCACGCCCTCTTGGATGGGCCTGCTGGGCTCAAGTTCCAGGACTGGGCCTGTTCTCTAAGAGCACAGCAATTGTCCTAGCAGGGACTTGGGCCAAAGTCTTGAGAAGTCTTGGCTGCTGAGGAGAAGCAGCATTGTCTCTTACTGTTCCTGGGTCAGCAAACCTCTGCCTCCTCCTGATCCCAATCCTTCCTCCCACCCCAGCCCCATCCCTGGCCGCCCTCTCTTCTCATCCAGGAGCTGTCCCATCTTCCTTCCTACCCACCCTTTGTGTCTTCATTCCCTGACCCTCACACTGCTTGGGCATAGACTTGTAGGTAAGACCAGCCATTGGGCAGAGGCATCCTGTAGAGAGACAGGAGCCCAGAGCCTCAGACAGCTCTGCCCAGTGAAATTATTTTAAAGGGAATTTTGCCAGTGTAAAAAAAAAAACAAAACAAAACAAACAAAAACCAGACATCTCTTAAGGTGAATGGAAGCTAAAAATGAACAATGGAAGAGGCCTTGTAGCCCCAGCATTCTACAGTAGGGGACGGGGCTTTGGGAGGAAGCTGAGTCCATAAGACAATGGTCCCAGGAAAAATGAAACTGATGACCCTGGGCACCACCCCTTCCTCACCAGTGGACAAACTCTAGAAGGACGGGTATTAGTCTGAAAGTGGCTCTGGTAGAAGGCGAAAGGACTCTCTTCTATATCTGCCCTCCATAAACCCATTTTCAACCTGCTAATCTACCCTGCCCTAGGAAGTCATGTGTTGATGACCAATTTTAGTACCAGGATGGATGGGGTAGGGTGTGACAGTGGTTAGAACTCCTGTCTCCTCCCATGCTGTGCTCGCACTGCTGACAACCCATCCCTTCAAGGAGTTCACAGCCTGGGTCTTTCTTGAAGCAGACACTGGATGAGGGCTCCCTGCTCTATCTGCCTGGGCCTCAGTGATTCTTCTCCCAAGGCCTGGGGTCTGGTTCTAAGTCCCTTGATTCACACAGCATCCCCTTTTATTCTTCCTGCTGAACCCCTCATCATTACCTGAACTCATGTCTCCTAGTTCCCACACTCACCTTCCTATTTTAAACCTTGGCCTACACAACACCCACTACCTTTCCTTTTCCAGAGCTTCAGAGTTAGGGACGCCCACCATTCCGCAAACCAGCCCTGGAGATGGCTCTGTGCCCTTCACTCGGGTTTCCTTGTCATGGTGAGAGCTGATAAAATCCCAGTCACTCTTCACATCTCCAGGGCTTGGCAGCAGGGGATAGAATCAGAAGCATTGCTCCAGTCCTCCTGAGTGCACTAGTTCTAGGGCCTGAACCTCTCAAGGAAGTTCCCATGGGAGCTCAGCATCACCCTCCCCTCCCAAGTGTCCTGGAATTCTCTATGTAGACCAGGCTGGCCTTGAATTCACAGAGATCTGCCTGTCTCTGCCTCCCAAGTGCTGGGATAACAGGCATGTGATCCAGCCTGAACTCAGCTTTTTTTTTTAAGATTTATTTTTATTTTACGCCTATGGGTGTTTTGCCTGTATCTATACCTGATCTGGACCAGCAGGTCATTCTTCACTGATAGCATCCTAATGGAGATAATAGTCCAAGGGATGAGAGTCAAAAGGATAGGGAGGTTTGGGATCAGGAAGTCTTGCACAAGCTGATTACCTATGCAAGCAAGTTTATTAAGAAACACAGTATTCATGGGTGTGGTAGACCATGCCTTTAGTGCCAGAACCTAAGGGACAGAGCAGGTGGATCTCTGAGTTCAAGGCCAACCTGGCCTACACAGAGAGGTCTAGGACAGCCTGAACTACACAGTGAAACCGTGTACTGGAAGAAAAACTAACAACCACAACAATAATGCAAGAAAGGCAGCATCTTGCATATGTTCTGTGGGGGAAGACAGGACAGAGTTAACAGAAAGCTATACAATGGGACAAAGTCAGCAGGAAACTAGACAATGGGCACAAAGGGAACACAGTGTCACAGCAGCCTTGGGACTCATACCCACAGCCCTATATGGTGGGAAGAGCTGGGATCTCAGGATCTGAAGCCCTCTTGATTTATTCCTGACTTTAAAGATGCAGTTACGTTCCTTCTCCACATACCAGAGTCCCGGGAAGCTCCCAAGGCTCCAGCCACAGGCTATTACAGGTTTGACTCTTCCAAGAGAGACTTGTATTCCTTCTCCATACATCAGAGGCTCAGGGCAAGCCTTGGATCAGCCTATCCCTCAACAGATGTCTGTGAATCGTGTGCATGCTTGGTGCCTCGCAGAGTCCAGAGAGGGCATCAGATACTGTGGAACTGGAGTTACAGATGGTTGTCAGTAGCATCTGGTGCTGTGGGTGCTGGGATTGAACATCAGTCTTCTGGAAGAGCAGTCAGTGCTTTTAAGCACTGAGCCACGGCATTAAGCTCTCCAGGCATGAGCTCAGCTTTTTGCTGTTGTTGTTTAAAGCTCAGCCTTTAAGTGTAGGCCACCTCCTAAAAGCAGTGGGTTCTCTTCTAGACTGCCAGCCCAGAAATCCTCACACATGTCCAGACTACCACTTCCGCCAACCCCCATTCCTGCTGAGGAAGACTGAGGAAAACTTAAGGAGGCATGAGAAGGGAAGGGGCCCCTAGTTTGCCTTTCCTCCGGGCTGAAAGTGATGCAACTTCAATGCAGCTGACAAAGTCTGAAATTTCCTGCAGAGAAAATGACTTGCTATAGACATCTCAAACAAGGACGCGAAAAGCAGCAAATGCCTCATACTTGCCTAGGACCAAGATGCTTGTATCTTTGAGTTCCTTGGTAGAAGGAGAGAGCCAATTCCCATAAGTTGTCCTCAGACCTCCAAGTGTCATGCACATGCACATGTACACACACACACACACACACACACACACACACACACACACACACACATTAATGAAAATGTAAAAAGAAAGCCATGGAGCACGTAAATGCTCACTGTAAAGACGCCTAACTGCAACAACTCTCCCTTGAGAAGCCCACCCATGCCTTGGGATTGTGTGTTCTCCTTTTCCTACACAGCCCTCCCTCTTACTTCAGTCTGAAGTGGGCATTCTTTATCTCAGTAAACTTGCTAACTTTCCTTCATTCTGATTTGTTCTGAAAATCTTTTCTGTAATGAAGTCAAGGATCTGGCTGCACCTGGATGAGAGAGAAGAGGGGGACTCTTTAGGCTGCTTAAGAGAATGCTCTCTACCACAACTGCCTCAATCACCAAGCATAAAAGGTGAGAAAAGGCTTTGATAAAATCCATAGCTCCATATAGTAAGGGCACCTGGTGTCATTCTTCAGGAAGAGTCAGTCACTTGTTAAGGTGATGTTGTGTGACACTATTCCTAGGGAGACATGGACAAAAAACTACTCATCCCAGGTAAGAAACTAACAACAGACCAAAGTAATCATACAACAGAAGTCCAACTTGATGAATTGATGAGCTTATTGAGGTTTGTTAGAGGACTGAGTGAAGGATTACAGATTAGGAGCAGGGATGAGTTCAAAGACAGTAGCATCACTAAAAGGCCTCTCAGTGACTCATGAGAGCTACAACTCTGGAGCACTGTGCATAACTTGCAAGCAACTCCACAGCTCAGAGATTCTTTTCCTAAACAGTCCTTATAGCTTAAATAACCATGAAGAAGGAGGGGCCTTGTGATCTGGTGAGTTTCAGGGACTTCCTGAGGCTTCTGAGTTGTTTGCTTCCTTTAGATCTTGAGTTTTAGGAAGCCTCCCTTAGAACTTCCTGAGTCTTAAGGAACTTCCCTCCAGGATGAAATGCTTCAATTAAGAGGAAATTGCTATACAATACTTGGATGTCCTGGCATGAGACTGCTTGTCATCAAGCTCACATACTTGTCAGCAGCTTTGTAACATCTCTGTGTCCTAGGTTCCACATTTGTAGGATCAGACTGACACGTGGTAAACACTCAACATCATCGACTAGGTACTTCTACTCTCTCCAATTCTCCTTTTTTGGCCATTAGCATTTCCTGCAGATTGTTATTTCTTCTGGGAAACATTTTCTCTTGTCTACCAACATTTTTCCAGACCCAATCTACCACCCTTATTTGACTCACCATCTTCTACCTGTTATTGAGGCACTTGAAATGGCTGGTAACAGGGTATGTGTGTTCCAGGAGCCTAGAATAGTGTTTGGCTCACTGTTGGTGCTCAAAATATTTGCTATTTGTTGTTCAACTCTTGCTTCCTCATAATTTCATAAGCACCAGAGGGGAAGCTTTTAAAACTATCAATCCAAGTGTGTTACTTCCTTGGTTAACACGGTTCAAGAATTTCTTTAACACTCCAATAACTGCTAAGCCCCTGTGGTGGTTTGATTGAGAACGGACCCCATAGGCCCATATGCTTGACTGCTTGGCTCCCAGTTAGTGGAACTGTTTGGAAAGGATTAGGAGGTGTAGCCTTGTTGAAGAAGGTGCAGGCTTTGAGGATTCAAAAGTGATGCAAAGCCCAGTGTTTTCTCTAGGCTCCCTGCCTATGGATTAGGATGTAAAGCTCCCAGTTACTTCTCCAGCTCCGTGCCTGCTTGCCTGCCACCACACTGCTCACCGTGATGATAATGGACTAACCTCAGAAACTGTAAGCAAGCCCACAACTGAATGCTTTCTTCCATAAGGTGCCTTGTCCACTTCACAGCAATAGACTAGTAACTAAGACACCGAGTGACCTTGGCCTGCAAGGCCCAACCTTACTTTCTCTCTCTTCGCATTCCAGTAATATCTCACTATCATTATCACACCATAACCTTTGTGCTATCACTATGTGCTGACTTATCACTTATGCCCTTGTTGATGTATTCGTGTCACCTGGCTGGAGTCTAAATTCCAAGGGAGCAGAGGACACGGATGTTTCCTTCACTGTTCTGTCCTCAGTTTCTAGCTTGAGACACTGAGCTCATCTCAGAGTGGAAAGTCAAAAAAACAAGTGTGTCACATAATGAAATGAACTTTAGTAAATGAAATACCTCTGCCTCCTGCTCTCTTAAATGAGGATGGCTGTACAGACAGAGAGATATGACTGCCAGGAAAGCAGGTGCCATCCAGGTGAATCATGAATCAAATCCTGCTTCATTTTGTTTGCAGCCTCCCTTGGGAGTCCCAGTCCATACCCCATGAATGACTCAAATTCTGTCCTTAAAACCCAGGAGGGCAGAGGCCTGGTGTATTCGTTATTTTTCTATTTCTGGGATAAAACAGCATGACCAAGCTACTTACCAAAGGAAAAGCTTATTTGGGGCTAACAAAGCCAGAGGAGTAAGAGTCCATCACCATCAGGGTAGGAAGAGAGGCAGCAAGCAGGCGTGGCGCCCAGAACAACAAGCTGAGAGTTCACAGGTTGAACCACAAATAGGAAGCAGAGACAGCGTAAGTCTTTAGGCTCCCAAACCCGCCTGCAGGGATACATTTCCTCTAGTAAGGCCATAGCTCCTAAGTCTCTCCAAATGGGTCACCAACTGAGGACCAAGCGATCAAATGTTAGAGACCTTGGGGGACATTTAGCATTCAAACCACCATACCTTGTCTCCTTTAAACACAATCTTCATGCTTTTGCTGTGGCACTAAGTGTTGTATTTGTAATTTCGCATTCTTCCACATAAAGAAATATCTAAAATTGTATTTTTCAAATACCCCAAAGCTGCTGTCTCTAGCAATGTCTGCTGCCCTGTTAGAGGCTCCTGGGTTGTTTTCAGTTTGGAGCTTACGAGTGGTGCTCATAAATATCGTACATCTCTCTCAATATACACCCAGACACACTTGTTGAGGGTGTACACCTAGGTTACAGTGTTGTAACACCAGAGTGATGCCCTAAGCCAACGCCAGATTGCATTCCCACTAAGACTGTCATGCTTCACCAACATTCGGTATAGGCAGAATTAATTTTTTTTCTTTTTCTTTTTTTTTTTTTTTTTTTTCAGAGCTGGGGACCGAACCCAGGGCCTTGTGCTTGCTAGGCAAGTGCTCTACCACTGAGCTAAATCCCCAACCCCAGAATTAATTTTTTAATATGTATTATATATTAGTTATTTGTTTCATTTGGTGTGTGAAAGTATCTACCAAAGGGTTTGATTTGGCCTCCAGAGTCCATCATGATAGGGAAGGCTCGGTGATAGGAACAGGGCTAGCTGGTGACACTGGATCCACGGTTAGGAAGGGGTAGAAGCCTGTGTTAAGCTTGTGTTTCCATCTTATGCACTCCAGGCCCCCAGTTCATGGGGCAGTACCAGCCGGCTTTTTAACTTAGGCTGGATCAGGCTAGATCGTGCCTCACGGACCCTCAGAGGTTTGTTTGCAGAGTGATTCAGAATCCAATCAAGTTGTTGGTCAAGACAAACCACCAGAGTTACCGTGGCAGGTGTGTACAGGTTTCTTTTCATGGTTTTAATTTGTAATTTTGTTTGTATTAGCACGTATGAAGTGGGCACTTCAAGTTTCTTTGGAAGGCTAGTTATGTCAAGTGATGGTTTGCTGAGGCGCACAGGTGAAGGAACGTTTTCCTGAAGCAGACACAGGTGGAAGGATATTTTGCTGGAGCAGACACATGAAAGGAACCATGAGGAAGGAGTATGAATTTGCCCCCACAGACAGTGGGAGACAAGCAATGAGGATTGGTTTGGTTTGCCCCACCTCACTCTTCTTCCTAATGATGCGCCTGTTGTATTAGTTCACCTTACATAGCACTGCTGAGCTCAAGTTGTAGTAAGGCCACCATTGAGAGAAACTCGCCCAAGAACGGCTTGTGAGGTTCCTGCAGGGGTTTGCTGCTTCCACAGCCTCGCTATAGGCTGGTTGGCAAACCCTGCAGTTTCTTCCGGATTGAACAACAGCTTCTGGCTTATGTCTGGTGGTGTCTGCCTGCCGAGAAGACTGGACTGTAGCTGCCAGTTCATGTGTGGTGTCTGCCTGTTGAGAAAACTGGGCTGTAGCTGCCAGTTCATGTGTGGTGTCTGCCTGCCGAGAAGACTGGGCTGTAGCTGCCAGTTCATGTGTGGTGTCTGCCTGTTGAGAAGACTGGACTGCAGCTGCTGAGCTGTATTTGGTGTTTGCTACAGGACTGCACTGCTGAGAAGGAAGATCAAGCTCGCCCCCAGAGAACTATTGCTGACAGGTCCACTCCCCCATCTCCTAATAACTTTTCTCTTCCACCACCTCTGCTGGGTGGTGGGCTGGAGGAGGGGTTGAACCCTTATTAAAAGTAGGTTGCTGAAGGGGCTCGAGACCCCATATGAACAACAATGCCAAGCAACCAGAGCTTCCAGGGACTAAGCCACTACCTAAAGACTATACATGGACTGACCCTGGACTCTGACCCCATAGGTAGCAATGAATATCCTAGTAAGAGCACCAGTGGAAGGGGAAGCCCTGGGTCCTGCTAAGAGTGAACCCCCAGTGAACTAGACTGTGGGGGGGAGGGCGGCAATGGGGGGAGGGTTGGGAGGGGAACACCCATAAGGAAGGGGAGGGGGGAGGGGGATGTTGGCCCGGAAACCGGGAAAGGGAATAACACTCGAAATGTAAATAAGAAATACTTAAGTTAATAAAAAAAAAGTAATAAAAAAAAAGGTAGGTTGCAAGAAAATGTATACTCACATATGTATCTACATTTTACATGGAATTACATGACCTTGACATTTTATGGGTCAAACATAGCCAGTTAGACAGTTGAACTAGTATTTGATGATTAACAAGCATTTCATTTATGTGTATATTTTTTATTCTCTCATATATTACATTCCAACCACAGTTTCCCCTCCCTCTGCTCCCCCCAGTCTCTTTCCCCCACCTCTCCTCTTCCCAGCTTTTGAAACAAGGTTTCATATGGGCCAGGCTGGCCTCAAACTCCTGACTCTGCCTCCTGAGTGCTGAGATTTACAGGTGTATGCCACATGCCCATCCTGAAATCTCTTAGTTACATCTTTTTGTTCCCCGTGCTGGGGGTTGGACCCAGGGGCTGACATATGATGGCACCACCCAGCTACATTCCCAGACCCTGTGCCTGAATTTTAACAGGATCAAGTTGGCCCTGTTGCCTTCTGTGCTTGCTGTTTACTGTATCTTGTTTAACCAAAGTCAGAAAGGCATTTCCTCTAGTATTTTCTAGGCACTTGATTGTTCTCTGATTTACATTGAAGTTAAATATACACTTGTAATTAGTTTTGTCCATTATTTTCCAATTTCATTTTTCTACATAAATACCTAATTTTCACATCTCACTTACTGAGAAGACCAGCTGAATTACCACTTATGGTATAAGTCCAGTATCAGCTATTCCTGGACCTCTACTCTGTTCTATTTGGTCAGCCCATCCTAGAATTAGTAATAAATATACTGTCTTAATTACTGCAGCTTTGTAATAAGCTTCCATACTGGTTGGGTGATTATCTTTATCAAAATTATCTTGAGCAGAGCCATGTACAGTGGTGCATGTCTTTAATCCCAGCATTTGGGAGGCAATGGCAGGTGGCTCTCTGTGAATTGAAGGCCATCCTGTTCTACACAGTGAGTTCCAGGACAGTCAAAACTATCCATTCATCCATCCATCCATCTATCTGTCTGTCCATCCATTTGTCTATCTATTTACCTACCTACCTACCTACCTATCTCTTGGATTTTTGTTGCCAGAGGGATAAGTCCATCCCTATTATGGTATGAAATATGTGTGTGTGTATACATATACATACATACACATATGCCACACACACACACACACACACACACACATATATATATATATATATATATATATATATATATATATATATATATATATCTTGTCTAAGGCCAACAAGAGGCTTAGTGGGTAAGGAACTTGTCACCAAGCCTATTTGAGTTCAAACTCCAGGAGTCTGTGAGTGGAGAGAACTGACTCCCCCAAGTTATCCTCTGAAGACCATGTGTGCACTCTGGCATATGTATAACCCCTAAATAAATATAATTAAAGTATATTGACAATCTTTCTCTCTCTCTCTCTCTCTCTCTCTCTCTCTCTCTCTCTCTCTCTCTCTCTCTCTGTGTGTGTGTGTGTGTGTGTGTGTGTGTGTGTGTGTGTGTGTGTGTGTGTGTATACACTCCAGCTTGGGAACTTACACAAAAGAAGAAAACCAAGAACAAGAAGAAACCTGTTAACGTTTCTATAGGGCTGTACTGAACCCATTTATCAGTTTGATGGATAATGGATAGTTTTGCAATGAATTTTGCACGTACAAAAAGGACCTTGTCAAATTATTGGAACAAAATTTTCTCTGTAGGGATCTTGCACATCTTTTATATTTAATCACAGGTATCTCATTCTTTATACTTGGTAGAAGCAATTCTCTTTAAAATTTCATTTTCTAACTAGTCATTGCAGAAGATAGAAATGCAATTTATTTTGGTGTATTGATTTTTTTCAGCCAGCTTTCTTGATAAATATTCTTATTAATTTGAATATCTTTGGGATTCTACGTTGCCAAGGGCACCCAGAAGTAAGCTTTGGCCTCTCTTTCCAGTCTGTGGACCTTGTGCTCCTTCACTGCCTCTCTTCTGTAGAAACGTGGCTAAAAGCAGTCACTCCTGTCCAATTCTCACTGCTACAGGAATCCTGAGACAAAGATCTGAATGTAAAGCTAAGCTGCTCACTTTCTACCCCAGCACTGGAACAACAGCAGACAAAGGGCAGTCATGAGGCTGCACTCTGGACCTTAATCTTGCCCATGAGTGACTGACCCTCCCAGCTCAGTAAGGCGCATGTGTTCCCTAGCACTTCCACTGACGAGTAGAAAGTCTCGTTGGGACTGAAGAGATGGCTCAGTGTTTAAGTTGTTCTTGCAAAGGATCCAGGTTCAGTTCCCATCACCACAGCCATGTCTATCTTCAGTTACATGAGACCTGATGACCTCTTCTGATCTCTCTGGGCACCAGGTACTCAACATACATACATACATACATACATACATACATACATACATACAAACAGGAGAAACACACACATATACAAAAGGAAAAGGAAAAGAAAAAAGTTGTCAAGCAGCAAAAGGAAGTGCTCAGGCAAAGAAGTCTAAATATTGACAGTTGGGAGTGGGACTTCACACACAGGAGTGGTAGAGCAGAGTTCCTGGCAGGATCATCAATAAGGACCTTAGCTGTATTATTATTACAAATAACACAGGCAGTCTCCAGAGAACCACAGCAGCTGCCAGAGTCTGAATCTGTTCAGACAACCTACAAAAGTCATTTAGGTTGAAATGGGCAGAGAAAACCAGCATAGTTAAGACACAGAAAAGACTACAGACTGATGCAGGAGCGATGCCATCCAGGCTCTGTGGTGCTGAAGTTCTACTGTCACTGTCGGGAACTGAGGATGGGGAACCATGGGGAACAGAGTTCACCAACAGCATCTTGACTGCTAACCCTGGCTTGCAAAGTGCAGCCGCCACCCAGTGAGAGCCCAGGGATGGATATGACCCACACCAGGGTTTGTTACTACCACACTTAGCAACGACAAAGTAAAATGTCAGCAATTGGGGGAGGGGGAGTCATCAGATAGCAAACAAAGTTCTAGCTAAGAAAAAAGAGGAATTAACAAATCTTAGACAAAAAAGAAAAGGGGGAGATAGGTGAGCAGAAAAAAAGAACCAGGAAGAGAAGGAAAGAAGGGTAAAAGATTGAGGGGAAATTTAACAGAAGCAAGCTAAAACATATGAAAAAGCTTTAGTAAGGGACTTTATAAACCTTACTGAACAGCTCATCCAGTCAGAGCAATCCTAAGGAGTCCTTGATCACGTGGGAACTCTAACTAAAGGTGAGGGTGATAACTGGATGGAGATCACTGTGCATCTTCAGCAAACTGAGGGCCACTAGGAAACTGTAGAGGTAAATTTCAACATGACAGCAAGACAGCAGCTCCTTCAATTAAAGCCAGAGTGACACCTGGAGTTGTTTGAATGAACAATGGCCCCCTGAACTGGTTTTGAACTGGTCCCCACCCAGTTGGTGGCGCCATTTGAGAAGGTTATGGAGTCATTGGGAAATGCAGTCTTGGAAGGTGTGGGCTTTAAGGGTTTGTAACCTCATTTCTGCTGTCTCTACTTTGTGGGATGTGATTTTCCAACCCCATGATGGACTCTCCCTCTGGAACAATAAGCCACATAAACTCTTCCTTCTGTAAATTTCTTAGTCATGGCATTTTATCATAACATAAAAGGAA
The DNA here is from genome assembly GCF_021556685.1 of Rattus norvegicus. Taxonomy (NCBI): domain Eukaryota; kingdom Metazoa; phylum Chordata; class Mammalia; order Rodentia; family Muridae; genus Rattus; species Rattus norvegicus. The sequence continues at coordinate 91,935,410 of NC_141542.1, forward strand.
CTGGTATGGTACCCATAACAGCCCTGCTGACTCAGCTGTAGACAGCAGCCAACTTTTTGATGCCAGGGTGACTCCTGGCAAAGAGCCACTAGTGACAAAGTCACAGGGATCGTTACCTGAGTTGAATCACACAGTAGAAAACACACCTCCCTGATACAAAGCTACCTTCCAACTGTGGGGCCTTTAGTAGCTGTCAACAGTTTTTGAAATTCTGAGATTGCTTGAGGTTACCACTTATGGTACCAAAGTCATCTACAATTTGCCAAGGCTAAGACTACTGTCCTCCATCTAAACTTCATGTGGTTCAAACAGCTACAATTTAGAAAATATTCAGTCTAGCCAGCTTTTTAGTTATTCGGTCCAGCTATTTTTTTATTTGTAATTATGTGTGTATCATACACGCACTCCTGTGTGTGGGTGTGTGCACCTGGGGGTGGGAGTGAGGATGTCAGGGGGCATTTGCTATCTCCTACCTGACTTCCTTGAGACACAGTCTCTCACTGGAACTGTAACTGGGCTGAGGGCCAGCGTGCCCCTCTGACCCTCATTTCTACCTCCTAAGCACTGGGGTATAGCACGCAGGCTTTCACACAGGAGCTGAGATCTGAACTCAGGTCCTCTGGCTTCTGAGCTACACTGAGGCACAGCTCGATGGCCTGGCTCTGTACTCTTCTTTACACAACAGATAGTGAAAGAGTCTGCTTATCCTGGCTTTGTTCTGTTTCTTGAGACATGCTCTATATAGCCCAGGATAGCCTCAAACTGGATCTTCTGGTCCCAACCTCCACAGTGGGTCCTGGGGCACAGGCATACACCACCACGTACTTTCATTTACTGGGATTTCTTTCCCCATCACTCCTTCTTGAACTTTTAAAACTTTATCTGCATCTTTTTTTTTTTTTTTTTTTTTTGGTTCTTTTTTTCGGAGCTGGGGACCGAACCCAGGGTCTTGCACTTCCTAGGCAAGCGCTCTACCACTGAGCTAAATCCCCAACCCCATCTGCATCTTTTAATATAAAAGATTTAAATACATATATATGAAACTTGAAATAATATAACCAGTACCCAGTCTCTCCAAAGTCAATACTTTTTGAACTAGTTGGTAAATAAATCTATTTATACAGTACACAATACATGACTTTGATGAACAATCTTTTTTTTAGATTTTTTTTTTCTTTTTTTTTTCGGAGCTGGGGACCGAACCCAGGGCCTTGCGCTTCCTAGGCAAGCGCTCTACCACTGAGCTAAATTCCCAACCCCCCTTTTTTTTTTAGATTTTTATGTGCATGAGTGTTTTGCCTGCATGTATGTTCGTGCATGACATGGGTGTACATGCAGTGTCCACGGAGGCCGGAAGAGGGGCACTAAGTCCCCTGCAACTGGAGTTAGAGGGTTCTGAGCCACCATGTAGATGCTGGGAACTGAACTTGGATCTTCTGCAAGAGCAGCCAGTGCTCTTAACCACTGAGCCATCTCTCTGGCCTCACTCATATCCTAACCCCTTAATAGTCTGGGAGATCGGAGGAAGGGGATAGGTGGTTTGTGGAGGGGAAACTGGGAAGGGGGATAACATTTGAAATGTAAGTGAATAAAATAACCAATTTAAAGAAAAAAATCTGGGGAATCAAAATCACAATGAATGGCAGTGCTTTGAGAAGTGTGAAAGGGGCTGGAGAGATGGCTGTGTTCTTCTTGCAGAGGACCTGGGTTCAGTTCCCAGCATTTACATGGTGGCTCGTAACGACAGACCAAAGGGACCGATGTCTTTTGATCTTTATGGGCACCCGGCAAAACACTCATTCACATAAAATAAATCTAATAAAATAACAAGTGGTGTGAAGTCCCTTGTAAGCAGAAGCTTCTGGTTCGGGTGAGATTCGAGAAGGGACAACCTTTTACCTGGCCCGGTTCCAGAGGTTCAGGCCAGGCTCAATCCCCCACCCTGCAGCTTCAGAAAAAGCACAAGAGAGCTGGAGTGAAAATCTACTTTAATAACCCAGCATCAGCTAAACTGAGATCCTCCCCTCTCAATCAAAGGGGTGGAAGACAAGTCTTGGAAAGAGGCCTCAGTCCACCAAGAGGTTACGGCTTACAGAAGGGAACAGCTCAAAGAAGCCCTAAAATGAGAGGCAGAGGGAACTGGGAATTAGTGAGTGAGCAGGCAGCAGTGCCCCACCACTCACCTCCCATCACCTCCAGCTCTAGTAACAAGCACCGAGGCTTCTAAGCTTCATGCACTGGCTGCCTCCTCATCCCTCGGACCCTTTCCAATCAACCACCCACCTTCCTCTGGGGCCTTAAGAATGAGGAAGGGCATGGCCTTCGGAAGTGTCCTCAGGGCTAATGTGTTATAAAGGCTTAGCATTTCTGGGAGAGAGGAGCCTGAAGGGATGATGAATGCCTTTGATGGACACTGGAACCCATTTTCTCCCTCCCCCCCCTTCCCTGTTGACTCCCAAGGCAGCAGATTCCTCTAGCGCATGTTCTCACCATGACATTCTGCTTAGCACAGACCTCAAACCAACAGGCAGTCGGCCATGAACTAAAGCCTCTGAAACGCTGACTTCTCAGTAACTGCTTCCTCACTCACTTTGTTAGTGACAGAAGCTGACACAGGGACAGTTTTCTACACTGTAGTTTGACAGCAATTAGCCCCCAGCACCAAAGCAAGCCACTTACTGATGGTGCGCACTTGCACACACATGCATGAGAGTTACCTTGAAAAGGGTGAGGGTCTGGAGAACTCCAGTGGTACAGGCTGTCTCCCGGATAGAGTGCATGGCCAGTTGGGGGCTGCCTAAGTCCAGCACCCGAAGCCCCAGTCGAGAAGCCAAGATAGGTCCAATGGTGGTACCACATGGAGAGTCATTCCTGACCATGAGGTCCTGTCGGGAGGAGAGGTCATAAGCTAAACACTAGGTATGATCACTAAGATCAAGGAGAAAGCTACCCTAGAGCCACAGGGCAGGTAGTTCTGTCTTTACCCTTTTGTTATCCTCATATACAACAGGAAACCCCAATACACAAAGGGAAAAAACTTGGTAGTTCTAATGTTCTAAAAATTCTGGCTGGGATGAGGGTATAGTTCACTTGGCTGAGGGCTTGCTCAGCATGCATGGAGCCCTGGGTTAGATCCCCAGCAACGCATACACTGGGGCATGGTGGTGCACATTTGTAATCCCAAGACTTTGGAGATGGAGGAATTAGGAGCTTACAGCTATATCCTGCTTCAGAGTGAGTTTGAAGCTATATGGGCTACATAAGACCCTAACTGAAAAAACAACAACAACAAAAAAAATCATAAGATGATGCTAAATTTTAAGATTTTTTTAAAGGGTAAAACAGAAATATAAGTCAAATTTTAGTCAAGTGAGAATTACAGTATTAATTCATTGTACTGGCAGGTTCTGTGTGTCAGTCGTCACAGCTAGAGGCATCAGAGAGGAAGGAGCCTCAGTTGAGGAAATGCCTTCATGAGATCCAGCTCTAGGGCATTTTCTCAGTTAGTGATCAGTGGGAGAGAGGGCCCAGCACACTGTGGGTGGTGCCATCCCTGGTCTGGTGGTCCATAGTTCTATAAGAAAGCAGGCCAGTCAGCAGCACCCTTCCCTAGTCTCTAATCAGTTCCTGCCTTTGGGTTCTAGTCCTGCTTGAGTTCTTGTCCTGCCTTCCTTCCGTGATGGACTTTGCTCTGGAACTATAAGCTGAATAAACCCTTTCTTGCACAACTTGCTCCTTGGTCATAATGTTTGTGCAGGAATATAAACTTGACTAAGACAAATTGGTATCGGTGTGGTGGGGTATTGCTGTGACAGACCTGACCATGTTTTGGGGAGAGCTGTGGAAGGACTTTGGAACTTTGGGCTAGAACTGTTGAGTGTTAAGAGCTCAGTGGATGTTCTGTAGGAGCTTGGAAGAGAAGAATGTTGAGAGAGTGCAGAAGGTGGAGGCATGGCTCCATGACATCTCACAGGAAAGGGCCCTTTGCTATTTTAAGATTCTGTGGTTCTTGTTTGCTGGGACTGAAAGTGAAACTTTTACATTACTAGGACAGCTGATGCTGGTCAGCTTGAGCCAAGAAGTTAGCAGTGATTAAGAAGAGACCATCACTGAGGTGAAATCTTCTGGGAAGTGTTTTCTGAGAGCACAGAGAAACTGTTTCAAAGGGCTATGCTACTTCGCACTGCAGCTGGACTTGATAATGTTTAAAAATCACCCAGGTGGTACTGGTTTTGAAGGCATGAAGGAGTCACAGAAAGCAGCTGAGGCTTGACACTAAGGCCAGGAGAGGTGAAGGTGCAGCCTCAGGGGCAGTTGAAGGTCCAGGACTGAAGAGGTCATGCAAAGAAGCTGAAGCCTGGCACCAGGAAGTGAGCTTCAGAAGCAAATTGGTCTAGGTGAGCCTCTTCTCTTGTCCCTCCTGCTCTCAACGCCGGCCTTCTCTCCTGCTACTAGACTAACCCATTCCTATCCCCCTGGGGATCCTTCTGTTTGTTCCCTCTGGCTGAGATGTTCTTCCTCTGGACCTTCCCACAGTATTTCTTTCTCAGCGGCTACCTCTTACTTCTTCCTAGAGACCTCTCTGTGAGTGGACCAATCAGACACGACATGGGACAAGATAGAGACACTGACGTACAAACAGTCCTTGTCTAGTCCTGTCTCTCCCAGAACTTGGGTGTTGTCCTTCACTGGACTTCCCTGGCCCTAATCCCTGATGTGGAATTCATGTGGACACATGCAATGCAACTGAGGACAATGAGGGGCGATTTCAGGCCAGAAGGAAATGAACACTTGGGATTCTCCAGTCTTGAATATTCCTTCTGGGTTGAGGTATAAGAAAAGAAAGACATGGGGACGTGGGGTATTAGAAGGAAAAAGGATAGGACTAACCAGGCGGTAGGAGTAACCCTTACAGAAGCCAGCAGGCAGGGTCACGATCATCCTCACCTTACAGATGAGCACACTGAAACTCAGACAGCTTAGCAAACTGGGCCCAAGTCATGCACCTAGCTCTGCACCCAGACCCCGATCTTCTCAATCATCGGGACTCCCTCCACTAAAGCCTATCTCCCACGCTCCCACTCACTGGGGCACATCAGCTTATGTCTTTATCCCGTTCCCTCCACCATCCCAGGAAAGATGCCCATTCACCTGCAGAGGGACTCCAACTTGGCCGGCCACCTCTCGAATCAGGGACTCAGACACCGCATTAGAGGCGTAGCGCTGCTTGCTGTTCACCTTGATCACAGGACCCTGGGAGCAGTCAAGGGGAGACAAGGTGAGGCCTGCGTGAAGCACACAGGCCAGAGTCAGCCAGGACACTACATCTTTGAGAAGCAGCATCTCACCTTATGGAACAAGGGCCGATGGTTTTCTTCATGCTTGTCCCTGTGAGAGGTAACAAAGATCAGGAGGGCTGCAAGTGGGCTATGCCGAGTCTCTAGCATAAGTACTGTCTGGTATGAAGACTCACGAGTAGTTTGGGTGCACAGCATGGGCCATGTCTGCACTGATCATGAAGGACTTAGGTATGGCTTCCTCGAAGGCAGTCAGACGCTGAGGTGAGGCTGAGATGCGCCGTAGTATCAGCTCTGTCAGCAGAGACTGTGCTCCTTGTGCACTCTCTGACCCCACCTGGAGATGGCAGAGATTTGACTGTAGGAATCTGGACATGGGCCTGGACTGTAAGGGCTCAGTGTTCAGAATGGCCCAGGATCCACCTGAGTCACTTGGTAGGGATAGGTGTCCTCAGAGACTTTCCTAAGCCCTGGCCATTTCTGAATAACTGACAGTGGAATGGGACCAGACTAATGCCCAGTCATGTAAGGGCTAGAAATAGCACTTACTGATGGGGTTTCCACACTGCACTCCGACACTTACATTTAGGGCTCAGCAGATGTCACAACACCCTGAATAATTTCCCTTACATTAGTGACAGAGACTGTTAACTATCCATGATACCTTTCATAACAGAAGACCCAAAGTAAAGCTACACAACTAACTCCCAGCTAGAGACAGCATTCCAGTTTCCTTTTTAGCTGAATGTGGCCACACTAAGTTCTGTGAATGTAAGTAATACTGAATTCCATTTCGGGATCAGACTCTTAAAGACACAGGCATCTATTCTCTGCCTTCTCCTTTATTGCTGACTGGCCATAGAGGAAATAGACAACTAGCGTAATAGACCAGAGACCTATCCCAACTGCTAACTGACCCAGGGAATTACTTGAGAGAGCATTGGCTACCTGTCAAGCTCCACCACAGCATCTCAAGATTACAGCCAAATACACAGCTGAGAACCCATTATGTGCAAAGTCACAGACCTGAAAGATAACCTGTGCAGTGCCCCCATCCTTGGGACAGGAATGCAGCAAGGTATACAAGAGAATATGGGCTACGGAATAGATCTGTTACAAAGATCCATTTAGAGCCAGAAGGGAGCAACAGCTTGGAAGCACTGGCGCTCTCCTCCTTCCTCCTTTGGGGCCTCTAGAATGCTCTGGTCCACTCTGAGTGTCAGCCACCAAGTAGCTACTGAATACTCCACCCAGGGACCTGGCTCCAGCCCTCCACATACCTCTTCATTGTCGTAGAGCGTGACCATGCGCACATGTGGCTCCCTGGCCAGGGAGGCAGGGGATGCACAGGAATCAATCAGTGCCTAGGTAGGGAAGGAGACAGGCTCATCATCCCTGCCCTTTTGCTTCTTACGACTTTTTTTTTTTAAAGATTTATTTATTTATTTCATGTATCGAGTACACTGTAGCTGTCTTCAGACACACCAGAAGAGGGCATCAGGTCCCATTACAGATGGTTGTGAGCCACCATGTGGTTGCTGGGAATTGAACTCAGGACCTCTGGAAGAGCAGTCGGTGCTCTTAACCACTGAGCCATCTCTCCAGCCCCCGCTTCTTATGACTTTGTCTGCTTGTACCTAGGAGGGAGATGTGGCCCTGCCAGTGAGGTGGACTGGGCTCTCAGCAACCTTTCTCTTAGGGCACTGCCTGGCAGCGAGTGGAAGAGGACCTTTCTAATGGAATAAGTAAATCCATTCTCTGGGTATTTGCTCTCATACACTCCCATGCACAAGGCGGGAGGATAATGTTGAAAACAAACAGAAAACTTAAGTCCTGGGAGGTCAAACCAACGGGCTTCCATTAACAGCTCTAGACATGTCCATGAACCCAGCTGGTTGCCTCAGAAGCAGACACAGGCCCCAGATCTACAGTTCTACCCAAAGCCTATCTCCAACCACAAGACAGGCAGGGAGAGGCAAGCTGAGCAGCAGAGGAAGGGTAAAGGGGAGAAAGCTGAGAAACAGCCTGCCTGGGGTAGAGCAGAAGTGGAGACTATGAAGGTGAGCAAGAGGTACAGACAGCCCTACTGAGGGTTCAAGGATCACAAAGAAGGCAAGCAGTAAGTGAGAGATTGTTTTCCACAGTGGCAAGGCCTTTGTTTTCAGACAGAGGTCATTAAGGAAAAGTAGATGACACCATGGCACCCCACTGCCACCTTTTCCACATCAGCTCCTGGCCCCAGACCAGCACAGTAATAGTATGTCAAGGCTGCAGCATATAGGCCCTTCCCCGAGCCAACAGGGTGGAGGCCTGGCTAAGTAGCCATCTCTCACCACCTCCTGGGGCTCCCACCTCAATTCTTAACTCCCCGCCTCTCATGCTGCCTGGGTGCCCTGGCTCCTCACCTGCAGAGCACAGAAGCAGCTATGCAGATTGTCCAGCCGAGGAGCAAAGATGAATTCTTCATAAGCTCCACCCAGGGTCTAAAAAGACAGAATGAACACCTAAGTGCCCAGCCCCTCCCCACTTCTCCCTGTTCCCAAGGGCCAGAGCAACTCTTGACTGTTGGCTCAGGAAACTATTCTTGCTGTTCAGCAGAGAATGAAGGCCAGGAAAGGGCAGCCTACAGTATCTGACCTCTACTGGAGAGGCAGGTCAAAGGAGGGCTAAGTGGTCACCAAAAAAAAAAAAAAAAAAGCAGCCAGCGGTGGTAGTGCACACCACTGATCCCAGCACTGGAACAGCAGAGGCAGGAGGATCTCTAAGCCAAGGCCAGCCTGGTCTACGTAGTGAGTCCCAGGACAGCCAGGGCTACACAGAGAAACCCTGTCTAGAAAACAAAAACAAAAACAAAACAAAACAAAAAAAACGCAAAACAATGCCAACTAAAAGGAAGAAAACAGCTAACAGAAACTTAGGACCAAGGATCCAAAGATTTAGCAGCTCCCTACTTAGCACTTGGAAGGCACCAGGCCTCTTTCCCTCAGAGGTTCAGAGCCAGCATAGGACAAAGCAGATAGGCACCACCTCACACATCACACCCAGTCTCGGTAGGAGGGTCTTCTGGGGAGATGCTCTGCTTATTGGCTAACTACTGAAAGCAGAGGAAGTGCCAACTACTGGGAAGAACAAGGATGAAACTAACTGAAGAGCTTCAGGGATATGCTATGGTTGGCAGGGACCCTGGAAGACCCCACCACAACCCTCCTTACTGCAGGCTGGGTGTCTGCCAGGCAGAGCTCCATCTCCATGATGTTGTCAGGACTCAGTCCCAGATGGGTACAGAGCAGGGACATGAGGACTGAGTGGTGCCGCTCATCCTGTAAGGCAGGAGGTGTTGGAAGTTGGCTCTGCTCGTCTCTGCCCCTTTCGAGGGACTGGTCTGTTTCCACTCTGCCACCCTCCCTGGGGCAGGGAGCTTCTTACAGTAGCACTGAGAGGCCCTGGTTCAGGAGTCCCTTTCTCCAGCTCTTCCTGAACTGCTGTGGCAAGAATAGGGACTCTGTGGGGAAATGGGTTGAGAGAAGGGAAAGAGACAGCCATGAACATAGGCCTCTTCTCGTCCTCCGACTCCCAGCCCACTCCCCAAATGGATTGAACTGGTTTCCAAAAGTGCAACTTGATGATGGTCACTAAGAGGTGGTCCTCTGGGTCCCAGTGGGTCCCTCTGTTACCTGGTGCCATACCCTACCCCTCACAGCCATTAGAGCCCTTGATGTACTTACAGGTGCATCTCTGTGTTGGGCCCAAAGTTCTCATTGACATTTCGCTGCAGATGGATGGCCAGATGCGGGATGCGCAGGATGGGCCGCTCTATATGCACAAACCTCTGCTCCAGTCTGCCTGACGTAGGGCACTGTGGCCAACTGGCCAAGTCAGAACTGGGCACCTCCCACATCCAGCTGATAAAATCCCTTACTAAACCCAGAATAACCATGTCCCCTCTTCCCCACGAGGACTCTTCACTGGTACACTGAAGAAATGTGACACTCAATCTTCAGGCTGCCGAAGAGAGAACCTCCCCAGTTCCTAGCCCCTCTATACCACCTTGATAATGACTCGTCCAGCCAAGGTCAGGTCCCGGTCAAACCACGTGCTCCAGATCCCACCACCATAGGTCTCTACGCCCACCTGGTGGTAGCCCACCTGGCTTCGGCGAGATTTGCGTTTCACCTGAGCATAAAAATGAGAAGAAAGGGAATGTCTGAAAGGTAATATCTGGAAGTGAGACTCAGGCAATAAGTTATACAGAGCAAACATCACATCAGTTGACAGCTGAAAGTGGGGGTGGGGGAGCATGGGGCAGGTTTGCCTACTTCCCAGGACCTTGGGATAGAGCCTTCCAAATTGAGCCTCATAGATCTCTTCATCCCAACTGCCCCCGCACCTCCCTTCAGTCCAGCCAAGTCCTAACTCCTTACCCGGAGGCAGGGACTGTCCGTGTGGGCCCCAATGAGGCTGAAGCCATTGCCAGGAACATACTGGCCCCCCACAGCAAAAGCAATGATGGTGGAGGAGTTCCTGGTTAAGAAGTACTGGGGGAGAAAGTTGAAAGACAGGGGCGTGAGTTGCTTAATGACCTGGAACACAGGACTTTGAAACAGGGTCTGACCCCATACTATCCCTTAGTACCTTGTTTTCTGGTAAGATATCCCAGCCCTCTGTTTCCTTGAGTTCACGGAAGCCAGCCTGGAGTAGGCGGCTGCGACACTCGGCCACGACTGTAGGAAAAGGGCTCTCACAGCAATGGAAGTTGGTTAAATTACTCCCACTTCTAGCCTCCCTAACCGTGGTCACCTACCATGGAAAGGAGAGGGGCTCCGGTTCACGAACTTGATGAGCTCCCTGGCTGTGGCCTGGATAGCCTCTTTCCTAGCTCTGCCGTTCATGGCCACCTACGGGGAAGGAAGGGGGAATTCAAGCTGTTGCCAAGTCTAGGACCACTCTTTTCACCCGAGCTCCGAGGATCCTAGAAATGAGAACGCCAAGGCTCAACCTCTGCTTCCGGGGGATTCATTAGCGACAGATGTGGATTCCTAGGTCGACCGACCGCCCTCGACTCAAAGGTTCAGTTCCAAGGCTAGAGGACCTCCACCCAGTTTTGTCCCTGGAACTGCAGGACCTGAAAGGCCCGCCCCCTAAATCCCAACCCACTCCCCGCCCAGCCCGGAAATCCAGCAGCGGAGCGGACCTCAAATCTGAAAAGGCCACCGTGTCCGGAATCAAAGCACTACTCCACCTGTCCTCCCTCCCAGTCAGTCCCTGGACAGCCCTTCAGACTTCCGGAAGGTCAGGCCACCGCGGAGGCTTTCAGTTTTACTTTGAAACCGGAGTACGCTCGTCTCAGCGCCGCCTTAAGCGTAGCTCCAAAAGGGCGCGCGGCCGGCTGTCTAGACGAAGTTGAGGCGCGACCGGCGGCAGCCACCTACCTGCATAGTCCTACCGCACTCCTCTCCAGGGGTCGGACTTCGGCCCGCCCCTGCCTCTCCGCTCCTCCCTTCCTGATCAGGCCTCGCCTTCGCCGAGCTGTGGGCTCCGCCTCTCGTCAGGCCCCACCGGGTCTCCACCTCAACCAGGCCTCGCCCCGCCCCCGCTGCTCCGGAGCTCCGCCCCTTTCAGGCCTCGGTCGGGTTCCACCCCTGCTTCTCGCTCAGTTCCCGTCAGGCCTCCTTCCAAACACGCGGACTGTTCTGCGCCAATCAGGCCGCGTCCCATCCTCACTACTCCGAGAGCTCCGCCCCTGTTAGGACATGTTCCGGTTCCGCTCCCGCCTCACTGACCTGCCTCCTCCCAATCAGGGTGCGTTCTAACCACGTGGACTAGTCAGCACCAGTCATACCGCGCCCCGCCCCTCTGTCCCCTAGCTTTGCCCCGTTAGGGGATGTGTCTCATGCCCTGCCCTCATTGCTCCACTAGCTCCGCCCCATCAGGGCTACTCTCCAGACCCTGCCCCCGTTGCTCCTCTAGCTCCGCCTCTTCAGGGCTTCCTCAGCAGGCCCCGCCCCTGCTGCCTCTCTCGCCCCGCCTCCATCAGGCGGAGTCCTACTGGCGTCAACCCCCTCTGCCCTTCCCTTTGTCAGCAGCCTTGAAGCTGAGGCGAGGCGTTCAGCTCCTGGAGCACCCTAGGCAGGGGAGCCCACCGCCGCAGCAGGGCCCTCTAGCGCCTCGGTGGTATTAGCACAGCCGCTGACCTCCATGAACTTAAGATAAATCTAAACGTGTTATGGCATGTAATCCTCAGAAGTTTACTGTCAACTTTTTGTAGACGAATTAACGGAATGAGGAGATTAATCTGTCTCTAGTTACAAATGTCACAGCTGGGCTTTTGACTCCATGAATTTGTTTGCAGAGCCTAGAACAACAGCAAGAGGCTTCGTAGGTCTTTTTCTCTCGTCCTTGGTTAAATGTTAAGCTATTCAGTAGGTCTCTGAGGAACACAGAAGTCAGTAACCTTTTCAAGATCACACAGCGATTTGGGTGGCCTTGAGATTTGATTCTGATACCCATGATTATTTTTTTTTTTCTTTCAGACAGGGTTTCAATGCTGTTCAGGCTTTTCCAGAACTCACTACGTAGTAGCCCAGGCTGGCCTCAAATCCATGGCTTCCAGTTGTTGGAGATACAGGCATGAGCTGCCCCTACTGACTCTTTCTACGCTTTTAGACAATCGGGGGAAAGGGGGGAAGTAGACCCGTGTATTCTTGGAGACAATTCCAATATTATGTTTCCCTGTCAAGAGTGTTGAGTAGCAATCTTAAAACTCATCCATACATCGACGGATCAGGACTCTTATGGCTCTGGGGTTCAAAATAGAGTCCACCTACCAAAAGTGTAATAATCTTTCCAGGGCTCACAAGTCTCTGGGGACATCTGCTTTTATACTTGGGATGCGAGTGAACAGGGATAGAGTCTGGAAAGGTCCTGCCACCCTCACCTCAAAGAGGGCAGTTTCAAGATCCATTCAGCGGGTGACAGACTACATCTGTGTAGTCTCTTAACTATTCTTTGGATATCATTGTAACCCTACTGATTTGTACAATTAATACCCCTTAATAATTATATAAGTCACATTATGTATGAAGCTCAGTGCTAAGTGGACCACAAGAAGGATGGTCTCACCTGTTCTTTAGGGTCTGGTTACTTGGGAAAGGGGCTACATTCTAAGCTACTGATAACTGAGACGGTATGGTCAGTTCTCTGAATGAGTGGGTTCTGCATCCTTGAATCCAACTAAGTATTTGAGGTCCTGTATATTAACTAAGTAGAAACTACGAACGTATTTTTAAAATTCTATTTATGAGAGCAAGGGACGCTATTAAACTGCCAGGCAGCTGTCTCATGTCAACCTAGGAAATGTGAGTTTAAAATGATGATCCATTTTTAATTGATTTGATAAACGAAAATAGAAATTCTTGGCAATAGTAGGCATCAGAAAAGGCTTGAGGTAACACTTGCCTTTATATTCGATGTTCTAAAATGTAAATACTCCATATGGCTGTTTTCAAGCTATGAGCGCGATGTCACTGAACACAGATCTGGGAAGAGGTGTGCAGAAGCAAGCCACTGCATATGGTTCTGCCCGGCAGATGCACTGGACATAAATAACCTCTACAACAAAAATGTAAGACGCGGTAAGATAGTTGAAAAACTGATGGTTTTAAATTTTTATTGTCTCTGCAATATAATTTAATTGTACATCTATATACATCAAAACCATAATGTTTTGATGACTGCTGCGTTTAACAACAGGATCACCAAATCCTTGGGAATGTCTCAGTGAGTTCTCGTGAACTGGTCCAGCTTGATACTCCATCCACACTCACCATCCTTGCTGTGAAATGTACTGCCATAAGATACCAGGCTGGGGGCTGGAGAGATGGCTCGGTGGGTAAGAGCACTGAGCTGTACACTGACTGTCCCTCCAGCTTTGCTACGACACCCCTGGTGTCAGGCTTGTCATAGTAGTTGCTTCAGTTACCTTGCAGAAACTCAAAGTCACTTTTGCTGAAAACATGGACTCTTCACTTGCACTTCAGGTCTCTGAATGGGACAAAAGTCTTGGCACGTCTTTCCTATTGTGTCTGTCCCTGTAGGGCTGGAACAATGCCCCAGGTTCCATTCTGGAGCCCGTACGGTGGAAGGAGACATAATTCTGGATTGGCTCAGCCTGTCGCCATTACATCTGCTGTGAGTATCTCATCCCGTGACCTTGTCCTCTCTGCACAGCTCAAGCACCAGCATTCCTCAGCCTTATCAGGAGGCTCCGACCAAATCACAGGGCCAGGACATTTATGTGACAATGAGTGACTCAGTGGTTCCTGGGTTAAGTCCCTACACATTAGCCTGCAAGCCGCAAGACCAGAATGTTTGTGCCCGAGGAGGAAAAGATCTTTGGAAATCTTTCCCATGACCAATGGGCAATTACTAAGGCTTAATCCATTCCAGAAAAATCAATGAAACTTTGCTGCTTGCTTCTGTCCAGCGAACAGCAGCCTGGTCTCCCTTTCAATCACTGCTCAGTGTGCTGCTTTGGGTTACACTGAAGCTGGATGGCTCAGCCTGAAGCTATAGAAAGACACCACCCTGCTTGTCTGTCTTGTCTTCAATGTGTGACTTGGTGTGCTTCTCTCCCTCATTTTCTTCCCCCTCCCCGTGTGTCTTAGAATTTTACTTCTGTGGACAGACACCATGATCAAGGCAACTCTTATAAGGATATTTAATTGGGGCTGGCTCACAGGATCAGAGGTTCAGTCCCTGATCATCAAGGCAGGAAGGAACATGGCAGCATCCAGGCGGGAATGGTGCAGGAGGAGCTGAGAGTTCTACATCTTTATATGAAAACTACTAGCAGAATAGTGGCTTCCAGGCAGCTAGGATGAGGGTCTTAAAGCCCACATCCACAGTGACACACCTACTCTAACAAGGCCACACCTACTCTTAACAGGGTCAAACCTTCTAATAGTGCCACTCCCTAGGCCAAGCATATACAAACTATCACACCATGTATGTATGTATGTATGTATGTATGTATGTATGTATGTATGTATGTGGTGTGTGTGTGTGTGTGTGTGTGTGTGTGTGTGTGTGTGTGTGTGTGTTTTGAGATAGGATATCACCAAGTAGCCCAGGCTGCTCTTAGACCCATATCTAAACCATGCCAGCCTTGAACTCACAATGAACCTCTTGACTTAGCCTCCCCAACCATGGTGTTATAAGGTTTGATTTTATTTCTGCTGTTTCTGGGCCATAGGATCTCCACCATCTGGTATCAAGTTGACCAACACAATCAGTATCTGGGAAATCTCTAGAAAAGGAAAAAATCAGGGTATGGTGGTTTGAATATGCCTGGCCCAGGGAATGGCACTATTAGGAGGTGTGGCCTTGTTGGAGGATGTATGTCACCATGGGGGCTAGCAATGAGACCTTCCTCCAAGCCACAATGGAGGCAGTCTTCTCCTAGCTGTCTGTGGAACAAGAGGTAGAAGTCTCAGCTCCTCCAGTGCTATGTCTGCCTGGATGCTGCCATGCTTCCTGCCCTAATGATAATGGACTGAACCTCTGAGCCTCTAAGAAAGCCCCAGTTAAACGTTGTCCTTTATAAAAGAGTTGCTGTGGTCATGGTGTCTCTTCACAGCAACGAAACCCTAAGACACAGGGATTACCACCAGACTTAAGACGTTGTTAGATTTCTCTTTTTCAGAGCTGAAGAGTAAACCGAGGTTGCTGTGAATGCTAGACTGAGCACTGTAGCACTGAGCCACACTTTCAGCCTGGTTTTACTGCTGTGGTTGAGACAGTGTGTGAGTATGTGACTCAGACTACCCAGGTAGCCACTATGTAGACCAGACTGAACTTGAATTCTCGTTTCTTCTATCTCAGCTTCCTGGGCAATAGGATTGTGAATGGGTACCACTCTTTATCTTTTTAAAAAAACAAAATCTCAAACATTCGATTTTACCGATGAAGACTCAGGAGTCAGATGCTGGGGTGAAACCTGCTAGCTCAGAGAGGCAGAGAGAGCACCCAGCGACCTTCTCCCTCTACCTACATCCCAGGAAGAAAAAGCCCTTTCTCCTTCTTCGTGTTGTCTTAAATACCCTTCAACTCAATGTCCCTCCTTTCTACTTCCTGTGTTTTCTCATGTTCACTCCTTGTCAACCGGTTCCTTGCTCCTCCTCTTGACTTATGGTTGCCTTTTTTTTTTTTTTTTGTTCCTGTTTACAAAAAGCTCTTGTGAGCTAGGGCAGAGCCACACGACAAAAAGAACCCTGTTTTTCCAATTCACAAGCATGGGGTTCATAATGTGATCAGATATCCTGAAACATTTCCCCCTTTTTGTGTAAGCAAAAGATGCTTTCTCCAACATCAATAAACTATATACTATCAGGTAAGAATTACATTCACAATGTCCATTCTTTGTGTATTTGATAACCTTGGAAAAAGTACTCTAATCTATCCTATCTTGGCGAGTTCAAAGTTCTGTAATTAAAGCAATTCCTATATAACTTGCATTTATAGCTTAAAAACATCCTTTTAGACCTTAAAACATTTTCTTAAATCCTAAACAACTTTAGCTTAACTGCAAGTCTTCAACCCCATTAGAGACCTGAGAAGGATAAATATTATCTGAATAAGCAGGGAGTGCAGAGCAAGCAGCTTCTAAAACTGTAGAAATGTCAGATTGTTGGCTGCTTGGACAGCCACCCAAGATTCCTCTGCAACACTGGAGCGTCCGTCTCTTCAGCCTACTGGCCCAGAATATCTGACAGGTTTTCCTGTGAAGCAGGAACTATAAAGGACTTCTCTGTCTTGTCCTGCCAGAGTTTGGCAGTCAGCACTCTTTGTGTCCTGCTTATCCTGGCTTGGACAGCACACTGTCAGCAATTGAAGCAAGGGAGGTTTCTTGCCCAGTAGCAGTTTGCCAGATCTGAAACAAACTCCAAAAGGAGGTTCTTCAGTGCTCATCATCTTCTTTAAAGTAATAGGGTACTGCCAAGAGCTGACATGTGTCATTGTCAAAAAAAGGTCTTAAATAAAACATCTTTAAATGCTAAATTCTACAGATCTCTAACTATCTCAGTATACTTGAATTAGCAAATATTGCTTGTCTCTGGCTATTTTCTATCTGATTAACTAAGAAAACATCTGTGAGTAACTAAACTAGTTTGATTGACTATTAACTTTCATTTCTTAATTATCCTAAACAATTTGTAATAATAGCTTTCAAAGGGACTAGAACATCACATTGCATTTTTAAAAAGTACATAGGGGGGTTGGGGATTTAGCTCAGCGGTAGAGCGCTTGCCTAGCGAGCGCAAGGCCCTGGGTTCGGTCCCCAGCTCCGGAAAAAAAAAGAAAAAAAGAAAAAAAAAAGATTCTAAAAAGTACATAGGTACAATACCTTAAAAGGACATACATAGTATGTTGTAACTAAAATATAACCTTAATTTTGTATCAATATGCAAAAACCTATACCAATGTAATAAAATATAACCTTATTATTGCATCAATATACAAAGATCTATGAGTAGATTCAATAATTACCTTTTCCCCTACTGTTCTTATATTATTCCTACATCCCCCTTTTTACTATATATAAAAAGGAAAGGTTTTTAACTTTAACACACTAAAACTAATTACAATAATGAAGCTATTTCTGCCAAGCATGCTCATATTTGGCAGACTTAGGACAAAGTACTTTTGAGTTTGAAGTCCTGTTGAATCTGTCTGTCTCTTAAGAACTCAGAAATGTGAATGTCCTGAGCACTTTGTAGTCTGAAGCTGATCTTTTGGTGGTGTTTGTCAGCTTAGTGGCAATCTGGGCTTGGTGGAACATAGCAGTCAACTACAGATGTCCACTGTTTGCACAAAACCTGGGAACAGATGAGGCATGGGACAGTTTTGCCCAGTGGTAATATTACCACAATCCAGGTGAATTTGTTATTGTGGGGCTCCATCATCTTTTTGGAAACCTAAAAGGTTACTGTTAGGAATGGTAGAAAATTTACATTTTAAATCCCATATTCAGCAGATCTCAGAAAGGTTTGAGGACCACAACCTATTAAATACATCCAAGGTACAGAAACTTTGTTCCTAGTTCCTTGCTTCAGACTCAAACCTAAAATTGCATACAGGAAGCTAAGTGAAGTTTATTTCTAGAATTAGTTAATACTATGTAAGACTACTAGTATCATGAAAGAAAAGTTTATATATACATAATAATCTAATACATTTTGTGATAATATTTACACTTTAAGGAAAGTTCTGGGGCTGGAGAGATGGCTCAGAGGTTAAGATGTCTGCTCTTGCAGAGGTTCTAAGTTCAATTCCCAGCAACCACATGGTGGCTTACAACCATCTATAATGGGATACAATGCCCTCTTCTGGCCTGCAGGATACATGGCAGGCAGAATGCTGTATACATACTAATAAATAAATCTTTTTTTAAAAGAAAAGTTTTAAAGAGTCAAATGAAAACCAAAAGATCGTGAGATTAGTGGCAACAGAATAGTCAGTCCCTTATGTTTAGTTTTCCTCTGTCCCATGTCAGGTGGCTCTTCTGATATGAGATAGAATTTTGGATATTCCTTTAACAAGCATCCATGGGTTTACAGAAGGAGAGAGCCGCATTCCAATCCCAAAACCAGATTTAATTTTTAATTGAATTGGGACCACCACAAAAAAAACATTTGCACTTATGTCTGCAGAGGGCAAAATATGGAGGTGGTGGTGATAGCCCTTGGCCAATTTACTCCTTTTCTTGTGACATTTTCTCTTGATGATCAGTCCTTTTCCTTCAGATGTTTTATATTGTCCAGTGGTTTCTGGGTTCCTTAGTTGGTTGGTTTTATTCTCCTGGAAAGATAAAGGCAAAATCCTGCCCAACCCTAACTGTTGGAGTTTCCTTTTTGGCAGTTTATATCTTTCCTAGGGCAAAATATTTTTTGGCAATAGAAAAAGTATTATCTTTCAATTGAAATTTTAAAAATTACTTTAAAATTAAATATACTTTAGTGGATAGATATATCTATTCCTCCCTTTTTCTTTATATATAATTTCAATGTTTAAGTGTATTTATTTTTAGATCACAAAAGACATTCACTTTGAATTTCAGCTTGCCTTTTGCAAGCTGCTTTTAAAGTTAAATCACTGTAATTCTCTGCCTCCCAAGTACTGGGATTAAGGTGTGAACCACCACTACCTTTTTTAGCATACTGACCTTCCCCTAACAACTGATCCTGGGACAAATCAATACATCTGGCCTGGAAAAATCAATATATTCATTATTCGATGGCCCTAGCTTCCTCTTCCCACCATGTTTGCCATTGTAACTGTATTCCAATATTGCTGTTACCTAGTCTTTCTAGTCTTGGGGGGATAATTCTGTTGAGTTGCCCAAGAATTTAACATCTGCTTCTCATAAGGTGAATGCATACAATATGTGATGATCACTTCCTTAAATCTCCTCAAATCTAATATGTCTATAGGATTCTATTTAATTTCTCAATAATCTTGGGGCTGCTTATCATCTGCTGGCTTATATAGTAACTAGATAAACCGAGGTTGGTTTTCTAACAACCTTGGGTTACTCCCTTTCAGTTTCATTATGCAGTGGTAGGCCCATGTCTAGATTCCTCTGCCTAAGCCTGAGTATTTTTCTTATTTATAGGTTTTTCTAAGGCTTGTCTAAATTCCTGTCTGTGTTTGAGTGCTTTTCTCACTTTTATTTAAGTCTCTCTAATTTTCCTTCTAAGACTTGTATCTTATCAATACATGTTTTATATCTTTCTTTTTCCTGTATCTCTAAAGGTTTTTTTCTTTGAGCCCATACAGAGGTCTACTTTGTCTATTAAGGATAAAGTATGAAATACCAAATTGATGATGATCATAATCAATACTGAACCAATTTCAGTTGAGTTATTTGACTTTTCCTGTCCTGCTTCTATTTTCGAGTCATCTAAAGTAGCGTTATACAAGGTCCTAAAACCTTCTATTACAGTACTTCCCATCTGATGGCTTCTCAGTTTGTCCACAGCTCGAGTCAATTCTCTGTCCATGTGTTTGTGCCACAAGGTGGAACACCAAAATGTTGGTTTTTTAAAAAACAAAACCCCAAATATTTGATTTTTCTGATGAAGACTCAGGAGCCAGATGCTAGGGTAAAGCCTGGCAGCTCAGAGAGGCAGAGAAAGCATCCAGCTCCTTTTCTTACTTCACCAACATCCCGGAGGGGAAAAGCCCTTTCTCCTTCTCCACATTGGCTTAAATACCCTTCAACTCAATGTCTCTCCTTTCTGCTTCCTGTATCTTCTTACGTTGACTCCCTGTCAACGGATGCTTGCTCTGCCTCAAGACCAATAGTCAACTTTATTCAGTCCTGCTTATAGAAAGTTCTTGGATAAAGGTATGTGCTAGGGCTGAGATACACCACAAGAAACAATCTTGGGGTTCACAATGTGATCAAATATCCTGCAACATACCGCCACAACGATCTCAGAGGATCTGAGTTAAACATTAAAGTTTAAGCCGCAGTGTTTCAGAGTTCTGTGCTGCAGAAACCAAACCAAAACAGCACCTTAAGGTACATCCTTATGTATTACCACCTAAAAACATGGTTTTAAATTACATTGCTGAATAAAAAGAGAAGTCATTTCTAAAATGTTCAATTAGGCAAATAAAAACATTTAGGTAAAGTACATAATAAACTCAACTTCTAGGAGAATATATATATCTATACAAACAGGTTTGGAAGAACAGTTGACTATGGATAAGGGATTATGGGATGGGCATGAGGTTGGGATGGACAAGTCAGAAGGACTGATGGACCAGTTTCTTCTTTTTCTTTTAAGACGTGTGTGTGTGTGTGTGTGTGTGTGTGTGTGTGTGTGTGTGTGTGTGTGTAGTCCTAGTTGTCCTGACACTCTGTAGACCAGGCTGGCCTTGAACTCACAGAGATCTGCCTCCCTCTGCTTCCCGAGTGCTGGGATTAAAGGCATGTGCCACTACACCTGGCCAAGAAGTTTCTGAGAGTCATTCCTGCTCTCAGCCTTCTGAGCAAATCCTCCTCAGCAGCACTAACTGGTGTTTATAACATCGCCATAATGCATCCATCATTTCAATTTAACAAACATTAAAGTGCAAAAACCTATGTGTTGGTGTAGCAATCAATTATGCAACTCATTGGAAGTTGATACAATTTGCAAATCCTTCCTAGTCCATCAGCTTATTAGAGAAGCTGCCTGAGTGGTAATGTGTCCCATGATTGTTAGGGGTGATTTGGGACTTGGGAGAGCATGCAATACTATGGGGGTGGGGGGGGGAGATCAATCCTGCCCTGTCTGCTAAAATGCAAATCTTGAAGGACTAAATGAGATGACTTGATTCATATTGATGCATTGGTGCAAACACGTTGTTCCAGTGAAGAAATAATTTGCTTCAGGATAATATGATAGTAACTTGCATAGCTAGGTACAAATTGTCTTTTTACAGGATTGCTGGGGGGAACACTTTAGTTTTAAGCACAGGACTTCTGCTCAAGCCTCACCTTCCGTTCAGAAGTCAATTAACTGAGGACTACAAATCCCCAGATACCCTGAAGAGAGTAACTATCTCAGGGATGGTACTTGTGAATCAATTGTGTTCCAGGAGTAATTCTTTAAAACTATAAGATTTTAGATGTCCTCCCCCATTTTTTATGTGTATGGGTGTTTTGCCTGCAGTGCTCAAGTTGGTCAGAAGAGGGTGTTAGATCCCCTGGGACTGCAGATGTGAGTCATTATGTGGGTGCTGGGAATTGAACCCAGGTCCTCTGAAAGAGCAATAAGTGTTCTTTGTCCTGCTGAGAATTCCCTTCCTATTGTCTCTCCCAGGAGTCCTTTCTTCCCTCCTCCTAAAGTTCCATCCACCGTCCTGCCCTTTGCTGCTGATTTTACTAGGAAAATAGAAGCCTTCAGAGGGTACATGGTTTTTGCTTCTGTGGGGAGAGTCATCTGTGCTCCAGGGTAAGGCAGCCCCTCTGCTTGCACAAAAGTAGCTACCGGGATCCAGGAGAGGGTGAGAGGGGCGGAGTCACCAACCCAGGAAACAGACTAGAGACTGGCACTGAGTAGAGATCCATTGTGAAGCAGCAAGCTTTTTTTTTTTTTTCCGGAGCTGGGACCGAACCCAGGGCCTTGGGCTTGCTAGGCAAGCGCTCTACCTCTGAGCTAAATCCCCAACCAGCAGCAAGCATATTTATATAGCCTTAGACCAATGGGGAATAGACATGAGCTCTGAGGTAAATGATTATCCCTCTGTCACTATGAGAGAAACAATTTAGGAGGAAGGGGGCACCAGGAAGTAGAATGGAGCTACGTCCTGTGTTCAAGGAGATACACAGATTTTTTTTTTAAAGCCTGATATTAAATGAAATAAAGGGAGTGAGGACCCCAGGGCAATACCACAGCCAGCTAAGTGTTCAACTTGTGAAAAGGCATTAAAGAACAGCTTAGGGGGGGGGGGTTGGGGATTTAGCTCAGCGGTAGAGTGCTTGCCTAGCAAGCGCAAGGCCCTGGGTTCGGTCCCCAGCTCCAAAAAAAAAAAAAAAAAAAAAGAACAGCTTAGGTCCAGGAATGGTGGTACACGCCTTTCATCCCAGAACTCTGAAGACAAAAGGAAGCAGATCTCTAAGTTCAAGGCAAGCCTGGTCCTCCATAGCCAAGGAAAGCCACTGAGGCCAGGCATGTGTCAGGGCTGTCCCTGCATGGAGGCCTAGAGAGGCCATTGTGTAAAGCTGTGAAGGTGAAGTCTGGATTCTACTGATGATCCTGAGATGTCAGAGCCATGGGATACCTACCAAGGAGAGCTGCTAATTGAGAATAGAGCCAACCCAAGAGGAAGAAGTATGTTGTAGTCAACAAAGCTGAAAGGAATTAGATATCTGAAGAGGCTTTGACATCAGACATGGAGATGCAGAGATGGGGGTTTGCCCAGCTGGTTTTGGGTCTTGCTTTGGCCCAGTATTTCCTCACTCTGCTCCCTTTTAGAATGGTAATACATATCCTGCATCGTTGTAACGTTGGAAATATTTCATTTTAATTTTTTATAGGGACAATTAAAAGATTGAGTCTCAGAAAAGTATTTGGAATTTTAAACAAGGTTGAGAACTTTTGCTGTTGGACTAAGTACATTTCTGCATTATGTTTTGGCTACAAGCCTATGGGGCCAGTGAGTGGAAGGTGGTGGTTTGAATAGGAATGGTCCTTACAGACTCACGTGTTTGAATATGCTTGACCATAGGGCATAGCCCTATTAGGAGGTGCAGCCTTGTTGCAGTAGGTGTGGCTTTGTTAGACTAGGTGTGTCACCGAGGGGTGGGCTTTGAGGTCTCAGAAGCTCAAGCCAGGCACATCCTTCTGACTGGTCATCTGGACGTAGAACTCTCAGCTCCTTCTCCAGCACTATGCCTGCCTGCACATCGCTGTGTTTCCCACCTACAATAATGGATAAACCTCTGAAACTGGAAGCCAACCCCAATTAAATGTTTTTCTTTATAAGAATTGCCATGATCATGGTATCTCATCACAGCAATAGAAACACTAAGACATCAACTATCTTAGTTAGGGTTTTACTGTTATGAACAGACAGCATGACCGAGGCAAGTCTTTTTTTTTTTTTTTTTTTTCAGAGCTGTGGACCGAACCCAGGGCCTTGCGCTTGCTAGGCAAGCACTCTACCACTGAGCTAAATCCCCAACCTTTATAAGTACACCGTAGCTGTCTTCGTTCATACCAGAAGAAGACATCAGATCCCATTAGATGGTTGTGAGCCAACATGTGGTTGCTGGGAATTGAACTCAGGACTTCTGGAAGAGCATTCAGTGTTCTTAACCCCTGAGCCATCTCTCCAGCCCCAAGGCAAGTCTTATAAGGACAACATTCAACTGGGGCTGGCTTACAGGTTCATAAGTTCAGTCCATTATCAAGGTGGGAACATGGCAGCATCCAGGCAGGCATGGTGCAGGAGGAGCTGAATTCTACATCTTCATCTGAGCTAGCAGAATACTGACTCCCAGGCAACTAGGACAAGGGTCTTACAGCCCACATCCACAGTGACACACCTACTCCACCATGTGACATACCTACTCCAACAGGGGCATACCTTCTAATAGTGCCACTACCATCACACCAAGTAAACAAAATAATTTGGACAGAAAGATGGCTCAGCAGTAAAGGCACTTGCCACCAACCTTGGTGACCTGAGTTCAATCAGAGACCCATATGGTAGAACGGAGTACTCCCAAGAGTTGTGCTCTGACCTGGGTGTGTTGGCACACAGCTTCAGTCCGAGCACTCGGGAGGCAAAGGCAGGAGGATCTCTGTAAGTTTAAAGTCTGCCTGATCTTCATAGTGAGTTCCAGGATAGCCAGGACCACATAGTGAGACCCTGTCTTAAAAAATTAAAGTAAGCACACAAAAGTTGTTCTCTGACCTCTACATATGAGTGGGCTGCTATACACATTAATAAATTAATTTTATAATGATTGGGGTTGGGGATTTAGCTCAGTGGTAGAGCGCTTGCCTAGGAAGCGCAAGGCCCTGGGTTCGGTCCCCAGCTCCGAAAAAAAAAAGAACCAAAAAAAAATTTTATAATGATTAAAAACAAAAATAATTGTTTCAATTGGCACACACCTAATTCCAGCTGTTCAGGAGTCTGAAACAGGAGGATTGCAAGTTGGATGCCAATCGAGGCAATTTATTGTGGCTTTGTCTCAAAATGAGATAAATAAAATGGAGGTGGGGAACATAGCTCAGTATTAGAATGCTTGTCTAGTACTCCCTGTGCCACAAATAAATAAAATAAGCTAGAGAGATGGCTCAGTGGGTAAAGACACTTGCTGGCAAGCTTCTAACCCGAGTTCTGTCTCCGGGACTCACGGTAGGAGAGGACTGAATCCTGCAAGTTGTTCTCTGACCTCCATACTAGTGCGATGGCACACGCACACTCACACACATATACACACATACAATTAGCAAATAAATATAAGAAGGATTAAAAGTAAAAAATGAAACTAGTGCTGGACAGATGGCTCAGTGATTAAGAGCACTGATTTTTCTTGCAGGGAACCCCAGTTCAGACCCCAGAACCCACATGGTGGCTCACAACCATCTGTAACTCGAGTGCCAGGGGAATCTACTGCCCTCTTTTGGCCTCCCTGGGTACTGCAGACATATTCACAGGCAAAACTTCCATACACGTAAATCTTTTCAATAAATAAAAATAATTCGGGTTGGGGATTTAGCTCAGTGGTAGAGCACTTGCCTAGCAAGCGCAAGGCCCTGGGTTCGGTACCCATCTCCAAAAGAAAAAAAATTCTCTCACCACACGCTTCTAGCTCCATTCCTCCAACAATGGCCTTATTTTTCTGTTCCCTCTTGAGTCCTTTTTGAAAACAGTTATCAAGACTCTTGTCTAAAGAATTCCTCATTCAGTTGCAAACTCTTTGGAGTGACATTTTCACCTTAATCATTCCATCAATACTTTTCTTATCAAGGTAAAGAAAAAAGCCAACCAGCACAACTCGGAAGGTCAATTTTCAGGCCTCATCACACCTGACCCACAGGCCACATTTAGTTACTTTCTGTCCCTCTCAGAAACCCTCTGCCGCATGTTAGTTACTTTCCAGGCTGACCAGTCCTCTGCTCTCTTCCCCAGCTCTTTCCAGTCTTCTCAACTTCAAGTGTTAGCCTGTGGTGCTTAGAATGAACATGGCCCCCACAGTCTCATGTACTGGTGCCTAGTCCCAGTTGATGAGCTGTTTGGAAAGGATTGGGAGACATGGCCTTGGGTGAGGTGTGTCATTGGGTGTGGGCTTTGAGGTCTCAAAAGCCCAGGGCCAGACCCAGCGTCTTTCTCGGCCTGATTCCTATGAATCAGGATGTAAAGCTCTCAGCTTTGTCTCCAACACCACGCCTGCCTGCCTGCCTGCCTGCCACCATACTCCTGCCATGACGACGATGTACTAACCCTCTGAAGCTATAAGCAATCCTTCAATTAAATGTTTTATTAGGTTGTCTTGGTCATGGTGTCTCTTCACAGCAATAGAACAGTATCTACAAAGCTTTAGGCTGAGTTCTTAGAAACCCATCCACTCTCACACCTTGCTGGATCTGTTCCAGTTCCGTGGCTTTAATTGGTGTCTACCCCTGGATTCCCAAACTTACCTATCTTTTTTCCAGATGTTTCATCTTCTAGAGTGTAGCCCTAAACATTCATCTGTTTATTCGAAATCTCCACCTGTACATCTAATGGGAACCTCCACCAAGTTCTGAGTTCCCATAAAGTGATTCCATTTCTTCTTTCCTTCACTCTGACATGGCTGTTTCTTCTGGGTTTCACCAAACCTGGGACAGGACACTGTGGCAACCTACAGAACTATCTTAACTAGGGTTCTACTGCTGTGATGAAATGCTGTGACCAAAAAGCAAGTTAGAGAGGAGAGGGTTTATTTGGCTTACACTTCCACATCACAGTCCATCACTGAAGGAAGTGAGGACAGGAACTCACACAGGGCAGGGTCCTGGAGGCAGGAGCTGATGCCGAGGTCATGGAGGGGTGCTGCTTCCCATGGCTTGCTCAGTCTGTTTATGAATCCAGGACCATCAGCCTAGGGATGGCAGCACCCACAATAGGCTGAGCCCTCCCTCATTGATCACTAATTGAGAAAATGTCCTACAGTTGGATCTCATGGAGGTATTTCCTCAACTGAGACTCCTTCTTCTCTAATGTCTCTAGCTTGTGTCAAGTTGATACCAAACCAGCCTGTACAAGGAGGCCCAGGTCTGCTGTCATGGTGATGGCACAAACAGAACCATACAGCGGAAAGCTAAGTCTATAGTATTGGTACTGATCATTCGCTCCTAGAGGGAGGAACAGGGTCACAGGATCATCACCATATTCTTCCCTGAGATCCCAACTACCCCTCCCTCCAACCTTAGCTGCAGTTAACTTTAAATCTGCTAAAGGGGGCTGGGGAGATGGTTCGGTGGTTAAGAGTACTTCATTGCTCTTGCAAACGACCCAGGTCCAGTTCCCAGCATTTACATGGTGGCTCATAACCATCCATAATTCCAGTTCTAGAGGATCCAATGCCCTTTGACCTCTGAGGACACTGAGCATGCATGTGGTACACATACATATGCAGGTAAAACACTCAAGCACATAAATCATTAAAAATTTTTTAAAAACCTGCTACAATATATAATAGGTGGTAGGATGCAGATGCAGCTTGCCTCACAGGTTAAAAAAACAAACTGCAAAGTCTGGCATGGTGGCTGTGATCCTAGCACTCATGAGGTGGAGGCAAGAAAAATAGAAGTTCAAAGTCATCTCTGGCTACAAAGGCTAGCCTGGGCTACATGAGACCTTACTCTAAAACAGAAAGGGGAAACTGGCTCAGAGTAGGATTTTCTGTTGTGCAGCTATCTTCAAGTCACCCCAAGCTCCTGAACAGAGCCCCAGTAAATTCATTACTTTGCCGACATGGACTCCAGAATCTTTCTTTGGTCTGTTGGTTCCTTCTCTGGCTAGGGTGAATAGACTATGATTCTCTAGCAAGCTCATACAACACAGAGTAAAGGACAATTCTGCTCTGACCGCTTCTCGCCAGATCCCACACGATGTCCTTCGTACCTCTCTTTCTCATACATACAAACCATCTGCAGACCCTGCTGTCACTGCCTTCCGAAGCACCTCCACAGGCAGCAAGCTGTCCCCTGTCCTCGGCTCCTGGTATCAGTGTCGCCTCTTAGGGTCTACAGAAGAAGTCTCAGTATCTGTCAACAGAATAACCTGCAGGCCAGGGACAGGTGGTGCATCTCACTTGCTAGTGCAAGTCTCAGCTCCTGGAACACGGAGATAGACATTAAGTATTAGAGAAACACATGAGTGGTTAAGGGCAATCACTGCTCTTAACTCATCGGGTTCAGTCTCCAGTGTCTACATGGTGGCTCACAACCATCTGAAATTTCAGATCCAGAATCTGACACCCTCTTCTGAACCTGCAGGCACCAAGCACCCACGTGGCACACCACACACACACACACACACACACACACACACACACACCATATCATGCATACCAACCCCCATAACACACACACACATACTCACACACACACAATATACACATAAATGTCAAATATTTATTATACATAAAATACATGCATTCACACTCTGAATGGCATTTAAAAGAATTAATTGTTCTTAGCTGAGTGTGATGGCCCATGCCCACAATCCCAGCATTTGGGCAGCCAAGAGAGGGAAATTGTCATGAGTTTGAGGCCTGTTAAACTACAGAGTAGGGGGCTGGAGAGATGGCTCAGTGGTTAAGAGCACTGACTGTTCTTCCAGAGGTCCTGAGTTCAATTCCACATGGTTGCTCACAACCATCTGTAATCAGATGCCCTCTTCTAGTGTGTCTGAAGACAACTACAGTGGACTAATAAATAAATCTTAAAAAACAAACAAACAAACAAAAAAAGTAGGATCCTGTCTCAAAACTACAAAGGACCTTCATGGAATGCTTCTGGGCATCTAAAAGCAGAGAACCATGCTGAATTCAACAACTTGAATGCATCTCATGGACATTAAGTTGTAATAAAAAAACAAACACAGTAAGGGGAGGAAGCACAGGGAAGCCATTGCCAGACACAGGGAGGACAGAGGAAGACGGGCGTGGCACCGAAAGGATAGCAGGAGCAACATCTTTCTGTTGTTGCTTGTTTAAAGTACGCTCTTGTGGCCTGCCTGCTCTGTGTTTTGTAGTCCTTGAACTCCAGACAGGCTTCCTGCTTCAGCCTCCCACGAGCTGGGAATTATGGATAGGCAGTATCGTATCTGGCTTCACCTGCAAGATCTATGTGATGGATAATTCTGTATTTTAGTGACAGTGGTGGTTGTGAGCCTGCACATAATAAAATAGGGGTCACCAAGAATGAGGAATACGCTCAGTGGCCTGGTTTTTATGTAGCGCGCACAGGGTCCTGGACTGAGTCTCCAACACAAAGGGGTAGAAGGAATCTGCCCACTAAACTATAGAATGTGCAGTTTCACTTGAGTTTAAAATAAGCAAGAAATAGTTTCATAAAATACATGTTCCAAATATTGCACGGTACATACGTATGCTAAAAATATTTTTTTAGTCTTTGTCACAGTTCCTTTCTATTGCTGTGGTAAAAACACTATGCTCAAAAGACTCTCGGGGAAGAAAAAAATGTGTATTTGACTCAAACTTCAGTTTACAGTCCACCACCGAAGCAAGTCAGGGAAGGAACTAGAGGACAGGAACCATGGAGGAAGCCTGCTTGCTGGCTCCCTTACAGATTCATGCTCTGCTAGCTTTCTTACATAACCCAAGACCAACTGCCTAGGAATGGTGCTGCCCACAGTTGGCTTGGCCCTCCTGCATCAGTTCACAATCAAGGCAACCCCTCACAGACACGCCCATAAGTCAGTCTGATCTGGGCAATCCCTCACTAGGGGCTTTTCTTTCCAACAACTCTAGTCTGTGTCAAGTTGACAATTAGGATAACTAAGATGGTGTCCTGTATTTTAATTTACTAAGTTTGACAATCCTAGGTGGGTGGGCAGGGAATGGTCTAGTGTAGGCCCCCATTCACAATGCCAATTTTTGGGTTATGGTTGTGTGTTTGGTAATCACTGAGGGAAACTGAGGGAAAGAAACACAGACCTCCTTGTACTTCATTTGCAATGTCCTGAGAGTATAAAATTATTTTAAATGAAAAGTTTGAGTTTTCTGTGGTTTTGTGTTTGAACAGCCCTAGAAGGAAAACCAGACACTTCTGCTGGGTGAGGCAGAGAGGAAAAAAAGCACTCGTTGCCAGCCTCCTGGGTTTATGGGACACTGTAAAAATGATACTTTACAAGGGCCCCACGCAGTATGACCTTCACATGTCAACAATGCCACTCAGTTGTCGGCCGTAACAAAGGGGTTATGAATGTGTGCTTCGCTCATCCGACCTCTTGGTCCTTCCATCTATTAACTGTGGGCGGTGTTTGCCCTACTGTGCAGAGGCAGCAGACACTCAATCCATTGCTATTCTCCATTCAGTGACTAAAACGGCCTGGGAGCACAGCACCCAGATCCCCAGATGTCACAAGTTGGTACTGGTCTTTTTTTCCTCCTTTGAGCCTCAGTTTGCTCATCTGGAAAAAACAGTGAGGGTGGGGAGGGGGATAAGAACCCCTTATCTTGAATGCAATCGGGGTTACATGAGGTAACTCTCCTAGGTTCCTATGGCTAAATCCGTTCTGTGAATGGCAAGTGGCAGTTCATGGAACCTTTCCTACTGTACTGTCTCCTCTTTAAACTCTGAGAAAATTGAGGGTGAGGCTATATATTGGTGTGTGTGTGTGTGTGTGTGTGTGTGTGTGTGTGTGTGTGTGTGTGTGTGAGAGAGAGAGAGAGAGAGAGAGAGAGAGAGAGAGAGAGAGAGAGAGAGAGAGTTTTACTCATTTACTCATTCTGGCCTCTTTAATAACGACACAGTATTTATATATTAGATGTTAAATAAATACTTGTGGAATTGCTAAATAAGTTTCAACTATTAGTAACAGTGTCATATGCCTCTAGGAAACTCTCATGTGGCCTTAGGCCTATAGAAACACAATCTTTAATCCTGGGGATTTTCAGGCCCCAGAGCTCTCTGTCCTGGGGTTCTGAGACCCTCTCCACAGACACAAGGGTACTACCTTCCCCTGTCCTCACCTCCAAAGGTGAATGCCCTGGGCTCTCTCCAGGTAGCAGAAACAGCCCTCCCACTCCCCACCCCCGCCCCCAGAAGCTGGCACTGAGCACTTTGGCTCTCAGCTTGTATGACTAGAGGTCATTTAATCCTTGCTGGATTTGCTGTGTTTATTTTAGTGAACAGGGTTGTTTACTTTTGGCTCTTAGTTCTGGGGGTGCTTACTCATTTTGCTTCCCTTTTATTTACTCTTTGTAAGCACTTGGGTTTGAGTAAATATGTCTATAAAGTTCCAGGAACCGGGTTATTCTGTGTCTGGTATTTTAATGGCCTTTAAACAGTGTCTGCTCAGGTAGGCATTTTATAGATAGATCGAAAAGATAGGAGGATTCTGTTCTGAGTGGCCTCTGACTCCTTCCAGGCTGACAGGGGGGTCACCAACAGCCCATGAATCATGGCTTTTCATCAGTAATAAAAATGTCAAAGCCAACACTCAACTGAAAAGAGAAACTGACCCCCACCCTGCTCAGCCAGCCTGGAAATTGTGGAGACTAAGGGTCCGTGTTCTCAGGAGTGCTTTTAAATCTGCACATTCATGAGGCCTACACCCCGAAACTCTGGTTTGGAAGATCTGGCCTGTGGCCTGAGGATTTGCATTTTTAGCAGGAACAGCGAGTGATTGTGCTATCTTTGGGCCTCTCGGAGAAGAGAAGCAGTGGTCTAGAATCTCAAAAACCCTGTGCCCATGGGTGGGCTGCGCTCCAGCTCATTGCTATGTTGCTGGGTACGATGGTGAGCTAGGGACAAACTGATTTGCTGGGAACGATTGCACTACAGCCAGAGTAAGGCAGGGTGGTGAGGAGCAATCTTCTGCTGGGTCACTTGCTCCAGGTCTCACCTGGCGGCAGACTGAGGACAGAGACCATGTATCCCCCATAATTTCCAAGACAGTGCAGCTAATGACAGTTGTCATTGGAGAGAGGTGGCCATAACTGCATGGGCCAGGACACTCTCACTGAGCACAGGAGAGATGGGCCTGTTTAACCAGCTGTTACTTGGTTACCCAGATGTTGGCAACAGATGTGTCAAAGAGAATGAACACCGTGGTGACCTGGCCACTCCTCCCGAGGTTGTGGTCCAGATTTTCCAAGGCAGCAGGCATAGACACAAGCACCTGTGTGGCAGAATTTGAAGGACACCCACTGGATTGCCTCAGCCTGCTATGGCATCATGAGTGCAATTTAGAACAAATATTTCCTAGAGCCCCAGGCTAGTTTGTAGGAGCCCGAGTTTAAACAGTTATATTCTTGACCTGGGGCAGGGCATCCTGTGTTCTTGTCTCCTTTCATCATCCAGGGAGCTCGTCATTCTGCCTGCATGCGTTGGCACTGCCATGGTCTGCTTCTCCCACGAGAAGGCAGGCTCCGCAAGGACACACCTGCCTCGTTCCGTGCAGGACCCAGAACCCCGTAGCTGCTTCTCCATACACGTTTCTGGCACATAAATACTTGAATGAAAGGCTTCCCTGCCACCCACGATTCATTCCATTCCTCAAGCTACAGCACACTCTGAGCATCTGCTGTGGGCCAGGCTCTTGTCAGCCTGAATAACTCCTTTTCAACCCTGAGCAGCTACGAGGCCGGTAGTGGGAAACTGGAGACACATCCTTTGTGTAATGCACCCTGACAAGGCCTAGATCTCGGGTCTGATGGAGACGGGGCTGCACGGAGAAGCAAGCAGCAGCAATGACAGGTTTTTAAGTTAGAGAAATGGTGCCTTGTCTAGCAGGATTTCCCCCTCCTGATTCAGGGAGCCCCATCTGCCCCGAGGCCTCTCTGCCTCTGCTGACAACCACGGCTGCTTGTTTCTGCTAAGATTGCAGCGGGGAGCCTCTATAGAAGCAATCTATAAAGCACCATTTACAGCCATAACCAAACCACAAAAATCAATCCCCCAACGCTCACTCCCATCAACGAACACGCTTGGGGCGCCGTCAGAGTGTGGAGCACAGGTTTTAGGTGTTGTGAGAGATAAACAGGAGAATAAAATAGAACTCTGTCTCAAGGCAGCTCCTAATCTCCCTAAGGAGACAAGATACCCAGAGATGAAATGATGAACCACACGAGTCCAAAAAATAAATAAATAAATAAATAAATAAAATAAAAAATAAAAAAAAAAAAACCAAAAAATGCACATGCCAAATAGCAAAGGAAGGTTCTAGAACCTTGATGTCCAATGCAGCAGGCACAGGTGTCTACTGAGCTCCTGAAAGGGATCTATGCACTTTGCACTCTGAGAGGCATTGCACATCACACCAGCTTATAAACAAAATTAATGTTGATGGCGCGGTGAAGTCATATTTTGGATAGATTAACTATATTCAGTTGTTGGAATCGATTCCATCTGTTTCTTGTGTCTTTCTTTAAAATGTGGCTTCTAGGACATGTCTGTGTGGCCCCCGTTACGTTTCTGTTGGGCAGCACCAGTCTGGCTATTGAGATGACCTAGAAGGAACCATGGTCTGTGCTATTGACCCTACAAAGGGTTCCGAGGAAATGGGCCCGGCTGGTTTGGAGCCAGCAAAGGCCGTAGGGAGGACATTTGGGAAATTCTCAAGATGGAAGGACAGTTTCAGGAGGCTGTACACACCAATGGCATGCGCTTTCCAACTCTACCTTCCTCCAGCCGTCTTACAGAAGGACAGACCCTAAATCACCTGTAGCCTCCCTCCCTCCCTCCCTCCCTCCCTCCCATGGTCCCAGATGGGGATCTGGCCAGCAATGGGGAACTGTGTTTCAATGCTAAGAACTGGTGTGTGAAGTCCCCAGCTGGGTCATCCATGGCAAGCATGGGTTTTAAAAAGGAGATGCTCCAAGGTGGGCATGAGAGCTCACAGCTGTAATCCCAGGGAGGCTTCATGAGGCCAGCTTTAGCTACACAGTGAGATCCTTCTTCAAAAAATAAACAAGCCTTGCTCCCAGCCAGGCAGTGGTGATGCATGCCTTTATGCCCAATACTCCAGACGTGGAGGCAGGCAGATCTCTGAGTTCCAGGACAGCAGGGCTCCACAGGGAAACCTTGTCTCTAAAAGCCAAGCAACCAACCAAATAAAACAAAAAAACAAAAACCTTGCTCCTACTTGGCTTCCTGCTCTGGGCCTGGGTAAGGGCCATGGCAGAAAAGGAGAGAAGTATTCTGGTGCCTTTAGAAGTGGGAATCTGCTTTTAGAAGATGGCTCAGTGGTTAAGAGCACTGACTGCTCTTATCCAAAGGTCCTGAGTTCAATTCCAAACAACTACATGGTGGTTCACAGTCATTTGTAATGGGATCTGATGCCCTCTTCTGGTGTGTCTTAAGACAATTACAATGTACTCATATAAGTAAATCTGAAGGGGGGGAGGAGGAGGAGGAGGAGAAAGAGAAGAAGAAGAAGAAGAAGAAGAAGAAGAAGAAGAAGAAGAAGAAGAAGAAGAAGAAGAAGAAGAAGAAGAGGAAGAGGAAGAGGAAGAGGAAGAGGAGGAGGAGGAGGAGGAGGAGGAGGAGGAGGAGGAGAAGAAGAAGAAGAAGAAGAAGAAGAAGAAGAAGAAGAAGAAGAAGAAGAAGAAGAAGAAGAAGAAGAAGAAGAAGAAGAAGAGGGAATCTGAATCCTCTCTCATCCCTCACGGGGAAGGGATGCCTTAACATGGGCCCACAGAGGGACCCCCTTCCCCCCATACCATACCATGTCTCTACCACACACATTCCTGGCTTCTTTTTCTTTTTTTTTTATAAAACCCAACAGTGACCCTAGAGCAGGGAGCTGGGTTCTACCTTAGCCAGACTGGGGCATGTTTTATCCAGGAAATCTGGCAGCTAGAATCTAATGTGATGTTGACTTTTCTGTCTCTGGTACTGCTCCCGCCTCTCCCTCACCCCCATCCCCCCAAACCACACACATATGCTGTAAACACTTGAATGGGAGGATTAGCTCCCCATGTGGTGTCTGGGACATTGTGAACAACTCTTAGTCGCTGTGTCTGTATCTGTGTTAAATTGATCTTTTTAACCCCCAGCACTTAGAACACGAGGCTTGGTACATATCCAGTGTTCAATACATATTGATGAATGGATAACTGAAGGAAAGAAAGATGGCCTGGGTGAGCAGAGGGAAGAACCGTTTGACCATGGATTCAGACTCTTGGATTCAGGTGAACCTTGTCCTGGGCTAGATTTTTGGAGATGTCAGAAGGAGGGTATTTCCACAGGCCAGGTCCCACAGTGTCTGGGTCACAGAAGACTGGTGCTCAGCTCATAGCGTTCCACCAGCAGAAGAACCAACCTGCCTCCATTTGAGGCTTAAAAGCCATCTTCCAGTAAAGACAAACTAGGTTCATTGCTGTTCATGATTACACCTCAGATTCTCAAGGACTGGGCTGTGTCCCACCTGCAACCTTAACCACAAATGTTTCTGTACTGCCTGTTCCAGGGATGGGAACCCTGTCTTTGTTTCAAAAGGGCTGTTATGGCTACCTTGTTACGACTCTCTGTTGTTAAGACCTGCTTGTAATCATGTTTTTGCTTCCAGAGGTCCTTATGACTAACTGGTTATGCTTGTATTCTGCTCCTGTAACCCTGGCCTATTTTGTCCAAATCCCCCATTTGGAAATTCCTACCCCTGAGCTATAAAACCCTTGTCTCCCTCACATCCAAACTGACCTCCCAAATCCTGCCTTAGTGGGATGAAACCCATGTGCATGGATTTAAAAGTTTGCTTTAATTAATTGCCCGCCTTAATTAATTTGGCCGTGATGATTTGGGTCAATGGTCTTTCTCTTCCCATCTTTGGGATTAACACAACCTATTTCTGTGGGACTCTGGACTCTGAGACAATGTGTCTACGTTAGCCTCCATTGCTAAACTTTGCTTTTTAGACTCTGATATTATTCAGTACTCTTTTAGAAACCACTAAGGTCTCCTTAAGGGTAACGTGAAAATTCCAGGAGGATTGGATGAGCCTGGCGTGGGTGTGGGTAGTTTAATGAATTTCTGGACCAGTTAAGGGAGTCCCGAAGCCTACAGGAAGGCTGCAGTTCCTCATGATGACCACTGGAGGGCATCTGGACCATGGAATACCAGAGCTCCACCTCCCACATCTTTGGAAAACGGATTCAATTCAACAAACGTTTCAAAATCGTTACAATAATAATAGCGCCCTTGTGTTGAATATCCAATTCAGTGCTGTATAAACACATACATATATTTTGTTTAATATTCACTACAATCGTGAATTGCTTAAGGAAAAACGTAGGCATGAGGAAATCAATGCTCTTACCTAAGGCCAGTTATCTTAAAAAAAAAAAAAAAAGCCAAGACAACAACAAAACCTTTGGTAGAAATAACTTGAACCCCAATATTCAAGCACCAACAGTAAACAAAATACATACATACATACATGCATGCATACATACATACATGCATACATACACACAAGAAAGCTGGGACAAGGGGGTCTCTGGACGGAGGCAGGGGTGCCACACAGATAATACATTCTAGAACAATTCACACATTCTGAGAGCAGAAGATGGATGGCTGACAGTTTTGTACATTTCGTACGGTAATGTTGCTGTTTCCTCAAGAAACGATGTTATTAAATAAATGAAGTGTCTCGAAATCCATGGTATCTTAACACAGAAGAAAGTCTCCGGGATTCAAGGCAGGAAATAGTGTTTTCATTGAACACGTTTTAAAATTTTCTCAGAAGAGTCCAGACTATAATGAAGATGTTGTTTCTGCTGTTTGGTAGTCCAGGGGATGGTGGCCCTGGCCTTGTGGATGCCAGTCACACCGAGTCATATCTCCAGCATTTCCGTCAGCGCCTAAATAGCACTTGTCAGGTACCCAGAATTGCCTGGGGCATGAAGTCTCTTAGCTACTCATGAAGTCTCATGGCTCTAAACTAAGGTAAAGTTATGATCCCCATTTCCTGGAGATCCTATCCAGAGAGGTGGAACACTCCCAAGGTCACACGGGAGGAGGAGGAAGAGGAGGAGGAAGAGGAGGAGGAGGAGGAGGAGGAGGAGGAGGAGGAGGAGGAGGAGGAGGAGGAGGAGGAGGAGCTCAGGTGAGTTCCTGGGGTATACTGCTTCCAATCTGGAATCCGAGGAGAACTGGATGATCCAGCTGCAGATTGCAGTGCCAGGGGAAAGGGGCGTTACCTGGTAGAAAAGAGCTCCCTGAGTAAATTTGCCCCAGGCAGAGAGATGGCCCATTAGAACAGGCTACCCTTAGCCCTGTAGAGGTCAATGGTAGCTAGCGGAACCCTACATAGCCAGAGTTTCCCAGGGGTGGGAAGAAGAGGGGTTCAACTGGAGGTTCAGGATTGGAAGTGGGGTTCCTTCAGTCTAGCTAAGAGCTGAGGTCTCCCTGGCCGGGACCCTCTCCAATAACAGGCCATTTGGGAAGTGCAGCGTGTGCTCAGGCCGGATTGGATTTCAGAGATTAAAGGAGCTAAATCTGGCTGGGGCTGGGGGAGGTGCCAGGAGAAAGAATTGCAGAGGTCCAGCAGCTGGGAGGCCCAGAGGACCCGGCCTGAGGCCTAAGAGTGGGGGTGGGGATCCCAAGTCAGGCCGGAAGCCCTTTTGACCTCAATAAGGCTGGAATGCTGGGTTACCCTGTAGAGACAGTTTACTTAGTTGGAGTTAGGGGTAGGATGGGGCAGATACCCAGTTGAAAAAAGGTTAAACCAAACTGAGAAGAGACAGAAATTAGGGTGCTGGCCCCGTACTGAGTTTTTGTGCCTGGAGCCCCAAGACCCGGACTCTGGATTGCCCTGTGATGGTTTGGAGCTGTGTAGAAAAGACTTGGGGAGCAACTCGAGTCCCCTCCCCCACTGGGCCCTCCTCTCCGTGCAGCACCTCCCCTATCCCTGAGTGGCAGCAGCGGCTGTGGCCGCTCCCAGTCCCAAGAGTAGGAGCTCAGAGCTTCTATTCCCGTACGAAGAATGGGAGGGTGGAAGAGAGCTAGCTTTTCCTAGGCAAGATGCGGGGGAGGGGGGTCCGAAGGTCTCCGGGACTCTTGTGGGTACAACTTCTGGTAGCAGAAACACTTGCAGCGCTGCTGGGGATGTTCGTGGGAAAAGAGCCTACTGGGGGCTGGGGCCATATCACGTCTCTAGCCCGGGGGAGCTGGGGTGCTGAGGCGATGGGAATCCCCTGCTGCTGGCAATCGGCCTCGGAGTCTCTTTCCAACCTCGAGGCCTAAAGATCAAAACTGTCTCCAGCCCTTAGTCTTCAAGCAGGCTAGCTAGAAGGGATGTGTGGATGAGGCCGGTTGGGGGCAGTCTGTGGCCGGGGTGCAGCCAAGGGAAGTGTGAGACTTTGGCATGTGGGTGTCCAGCTCTTTTTCCCTACGGCTAGGAACCCCCCACCTCCGCTCCCGTCCCCCACACACATCCTGAGGCTTCGGCTTCCTCCTGGAGGGGTTGGAGAGAGAAGTTTGCCCAGAGCAACCTCACTCTGAACATGGGACTTTTTTCCATGGAAATCCCCTTATAGCGCCGAGTTAAAGAGAAAGATTGAAGTTGGTGCTGCTAAATCTGTCTGTTGTGTGGTCCACACAGAAAAAGCAGACCTACGGACAGTAGAAAGAGCCAAATCTCGGTGGTTTTGATTTTGATGTGGTAGTGGTGGTGGGTTTTGTTTTGTTTGGCTGTGCAACCCGGGGGGACTTACCATTCCCCTCTCCAAGCTCTGTTTATCTGTTCTGTAAAAGGAAGACAGAAGCTGGTGCTTCACAAAATGGTCAGGATTAGACACCGTTCCACAAGGCAGAGACCCACAGTACCATCCCTAGTACAGTTAGAGCTCCTGATTGCTAGTCAGGCCTAACCAGAAGCACTGTACACTGTGGCTGTGGGAAGAGTGGGAAACCTGCAGTCAGGAGGTTGTGACTTTGAGTCTTGGCCTTGTACCTGCTAGAAGCAAGGTTTAGAGCCGACCCTGTTGTGGAGAGGTGGGACAATGTGGTAATGGCTGGCCATTACTGAGAGCTAACTGGGATGGGTCATTTAGTTTCTGGTCTCATTTTTCTCAATGCAAGATGCTCTTATTCTTTCACAGCTGGGGAAACTGAGGCCCAAAAATTCTTATTCTTTCACAGATGGGGAAACTGAGGCCTAGAAGTACTGGGGGTTGAACCTAGGACCCTGTGTGCTAGTGCTCTACCACAGAGCTAAAGTTCCAGTGTTAGCATTCATTTTAGGCTCTGTCCCACAGTTACCTGGCAACAGCCAGGTATGTCTGACTCAGTATAAAGGGGGCTGCTTACCCCTTCCTCACTCTCTTTCCCTCTTACTTTTTTCCCTCTCTGTCCCTTCTCTCCTCATCTTCTCCCTACCTGCTCTCTCCCCATGTTCATGCTGGCCTCTCCTCTTTTTTCTCTGTGTCTGTGTCTGTGTCTGTGTCCGTGTCTGTGTCTGTCTGTCTCTCTCTCTGCCTTTCTCTGTCTCTATTCCCTCTTCAACTCCCCTCCCTATGCCCTAAATAAACTTTATTCTATACTATGGCTGGTACCTCAGGGGGAGGGATGTTTCAGCATGGACCCTCAGAGGCACCACCATACCTCACCATACCACGCCTCTATCAAGCAGAACCCTGGTTCCTTTTCTTTCTTTTTTTTATAAAACAACAGCCAGCCCTTCACCGTTATAGTTTAGGCTGGTCTCCAGTTCGCATTGTAGCCCAGGCTGACCTGGAACTCTAATCCTCCTGCCTCCACTGCACAGATTACATTCAGGTTCATCCACTCCTACGTTCTCGTTCTCTCTCTCTCTCTCTCTCTCTCTCTCTCTCTCTCTCTCTCTCTCTCTCTCTGTCTTGTTTTGGTTTTGGGGGGGGTTGTTTGTTTGTTTGTCTTTGAAACAGGGTTTCTCTGAGTAGCCCTAGCTATCCTGGAACTCAATCTACCGACAAAGCTGGCCTCAAATTCGGAGCTCTGCCTGTCTCCACTTCCCAGGTGCTGGGATTAAAGTTGTGTGCCATCACTGCCCAGCTTTTTTTTTTTAAAGATTTATTTATTTACTGTATAAAAGAGGGCATCAAATCTCATTACAGATGGTTGTGAGTCACCATATGGTTGCTGGGATTTGAACTCAGGATCTCTGGAAGAGCAGTCAGTGCTCTTAGCACTGAGCTATCTTTCCAGCCCTCAGCTTTTTTAATTACATTTTTAAAGTTTATTTTGCATGCATGCGTATGGATGTGCATGTACCCTGGCTAATGTGTGGACGTCAGAAGACAACGTGTAGGAGTTTTTCTCCTTCCGGTATGTGGAGCCCAAGGATTGAGCTCAGGTTATCAGGTTTGGCAACAGCCGTCTTGTTGGCTCAGCTGAGGCTCTTGGAGAATAAACTCACTCAAGAGGGATCTATCCAGTGTCTGAGTCCAGGCAGGGCCTACCTGCTCTTCCCCAATTCTTTCTTTTGCTCAGAGCTCTGTGGAGTCTGGTAGAACCTGAGCCATTGTGTAACCATTTCTCAGTGGGTTTAAGAAGATGAGAGAGGGGCTGGAGAGATGGCTCAGTGGTTAAGAGCACTAACTGCTCTTCCAGACATCCTGAGTTCAATTCCCAGCAACCACATGGTGCCTCACAACCATCTGTAATGGGATTCGATGCCCTCTTCTGGTGTGTCTGAAGACAACTACAGTGTACTCATATAAATAAAAATAAATAAGTCTTTTTAAAAAAAGAAGATGAGCAAAGCGTTAGGGCTATAAGAACATACAACAGGCACGGTTTTGTGTGCAGCCTGAGAGGCTACATAGCAAGACCCTCTCTGGTGTTCTCTGGAGTTTCAGACCCAGTTGCAGTATGTACCTGAATGGTTCACAGACTAAGTATCCCTCCCCGCAGCAAGCACAGTTTAGGACACTGTTGTGTGCCGTGATCTGAAGTGTCAGAGAAGGCCTAAGAGTCTGAGTGGACCCTTAAGATGACCATGACTAGGGCTGTACGAAGAGCAGTATGATCCTATACTATAAATAGCAACTTGTGCATAGTGGCCCTGTGAGGTCACTGCCAGCCACTCAGGCCCTGTTTGAAGCACCCAGGGCCTCAGAGGAAATTTGGAAAGTTCCCAGAACAGCAGGAATATGACCAAACTAGAGGAGTTAGGACCAAACGGGCGATGAGGAAAGATGAAAGGAATGGAGATGAATCAGGGAGAGGCAAGCATTGAATGATGACCCAGGATCACGGCCACCAGTCTGTCTACATGAAAGGAAAGGCAAGCAGAGTCCTAAGAATTGGCTCTGAGGGTGGCTGATGGGCCCTGGACTGTCCAAGCCTGTTGACCCCTCCTTTCTGCAGCCCCCAAAACCTGATGTGGTGGTTCACACCTTTAATCCCTCAGGACACAGAAACAAGTGAATCTGTGAATTTGAAGCCAGCCTGGTTTATGCAGGGAGTTCCAGGTCAGACAGGGATATACAGAGAGATCCTATCTGAGATTAATATAGAGAGAAAAAGTCAAACTACGAACAAACAAACAACAAAAGCCCTTCCAAGGTTGGCTGAAGAGTGGGACCTCTTTTTATCCTTGGGGTGGCAGCCTTGACAGCTTCGGCATAGGACTGGACAGGACTAGTGATAAACAGAGAAGTTCAGGGGTGTCTCCTACAGTCTTTTGGGTCTGGGGACTAGAAGACATGTCATGGGGAAACTGGAACTCAGAGAACTCAGAAGGAGGTGGGTCTGCATGGTGGGAGGTGGGAGGGCCAGTGGCTTCCAGGCTGAGCCAAGAAACCTGGGAGAAGGAGCCAGGGTATCCATCCCCAGGAAGGATGGTAGCACCACAGAGGCTTGGCAGAATGTCAACGTGTGGTGGGATAATGTCTCTTCTAGGGGATACACCTGTAATCTGGTTTCTCTTAACGAGGAGACTCCAGGCCACACTGCTCAGAAAAGTCAATGAGATCTAGCTTCTGGGTCAGCTATATGGCTCAGTGGGTAAAGGTATTTGGCATCTGGTGACCTGAGTTCAATGCCCATAGCCCACAAGGTAGAAGAAGAGACATGACTGGACAGCTTCCCTCTGACTTTCATATGGATGCTGTAGCATAGTCTCAAATAGGCAAACAAGTAGATGCTTTAAAAATTAAGCAAGACACGGTGGTTCAGGCCTTTTAACCCCATACTCGGGGGTTCAATGCCTGCCTGCTCTACAGAGTGAAAGTTCCAGAACAGTGAGGGTTACACGGAGAAACCCTGTCT
This sequence comes from Rattus norvegicus, assembly GCF_021556685.1. Taxonomy (NCBI): domain Eukaryota; kingdom Metazoa; phylum Chordata; class Mammalia; order Rodentia; family Muridae; genus Rattus; species Rattus norvegicus. The sequence goes on from NC_141542.1 coordinate 91,976,697, forward strand.
TGGAACAAGAATTCTGGATCCTTCTGTCTCAGTCTCCCAAGCATTAGAATTGCAGGGTACCTCCCACCCCTAGCCCTTCCCTAAAGCTACCAGAACACCGTTTCCCTCTCTCACCTCTACTATGACCTCTGTCTCCATTACATCTGAACTTCATGGCACGGGTAGTCCCTAAGGCATCACTCTAAGACCAGGCCTCCTCCTCCCCCACCTTCATTCTTTTACTCCATTCTTCCCTCGTGGACACAGATGTCCTATTTGGTAGAAGCTAGGGAGGAAGGAGGTGAGATTAGCCCCAGACGTCTCCTACTTTGGCAGAAAACCCAAGGTACTTCATGTCTGTAAAAGGAGTGTGTGTGTGTTGTGAGGAGGGGGGGTCAGAAGCAGGGCCGGGGGTGAGGATTGGGGATGGGAAACCAGTGGAAGAAGAGGGGTCAGGAGGCAGAGATGCTTGAGAACAAGAGGATGTATTTGGGAGATCTTAAGCCAACCAGAGGAGAGGGGGGCAGAGGATGGGGATTCTGACTAAGCCACTCCCCTATCCCCAATGCAGCAAGAAAGAGATGAGTTTCAAGGAGAATCTTGACGCCATTCTGGCTGGGCCCCCCAGCTCTGGCCCCACCCCTAGGGTTTCCAGGAAGAAACAATCGCCTCTGGACATTCCTTCCCTTTTACAGTCACTCAGGAGCTTGCACTGGTGGAGCCTTAGGAGCTGCTAGTGAGGGGAAGGTGAACAGAGGCAGCAGGCAGTGCCTGGACAGCCTCTCTGCAGGTGTCAGAAGGTAACCTTCCTTCTGGTGCCCAGAGACTCCACCTGCCAGAACTGAGCACTATCCCACCTAAACAAGATCTGGACCGGTTCCCCACTCTCAAAAAGGTCATGCCAAGGTCAGAGAGAAAATGGCACTTGTCAGGTGGCACAGATGGCTATAGCTTGAAACCTCGGGAATGGGCACCCATCTTGAACTCCAGTGGAAATTCTACCCCAGACTCTGTTTGTTCCTCTAACCATTTTCCCCACCAAGAGCCGAGGGGTTGACAAGAGCTCAGACCCCCCAGAGTTCACCTCTGTGCAGTGTTCCCAAGACCCACTCATGTGACAGCTGACAGGAGACAGATCGGGTAGGAGTAGGTCCTGGGGAAAGGAACAAAGCATGACTTTTAAGGCACTGGTTTGGACATGGTTTGTCCTCTACGGCTTCCTGAACTGGAAGCTTGGACCCTGTAGTGATGTTAAGCAGTGGCTGACAACGTATGTACTAGGGCTATGGTCTTAGCTGGTGGAAACTTTAAGAGACATAAACTGGGCATGGGAGCTCATATCTCTAATCCCAGCACTTGAGAGGTGGAGGCAGAAAGATCGGAGTTCAAGGCTATCCTCTGCTATATAGCAAATTTGAGGCCAGCCTAGTCTATATGAGACCCTGTCTTAGATAAAACAAAGATTGTTGAGCTAGGTAAAGGTACCTGCCACCAAGCTTGATGACCTGATTTTATTTAACCCCTAGGCCTTACTAGGTGAGAGAATTCCTGAAAGCTGTCCTTTGATATCACACACACACACACACACACACACACACACACACACACACACACCTGGAGAGATGGCTCAGTAGTTAAGAGTACTAGCATGCTCTTGCAGGGCATCTGAGTTCAATTCCCAGCATCCTATATGGAGGCTCACAACCATTTATAACTCCAATCTTGGGGATCCAACATCCTTTCTGGCCTCCATAGGCTCTAGGTACAGATATACATACAGACAACACACACACACACACACACACACACACACACACACACACACCCATGTGCATGTTCACATATACAGATGTGTGTGGATGTGTGTGCACTTGTGTGTGAGAGCCAGAGGACAAACTCTGTTGTCATTCTTCATTACCATCACTTTAGTTTTTGTTTGGGGGTATTTTTTTGATTTGTTTGTTTGGGACAGTCTCTCACTGGCTTGAAACTTCTTAAGTAGGCTAGAGTAGCTGGCCAGCAAGCCTCGGGAATCCACTTGCTTCTGCCTCCCCAGTGTTGGAGTTACAAGCATATATCACCTACCTTGTAAGACTCAAAGTGAGCCTTAGCTACCGGAAGACCCCCGAATGAGACTGGAGAACACAGTTTGATGCAAAAGCAAGAGGTTTATTGTTCTAACACACTGGGATCATCCTGCAGCCAGAGGAGAGGCGACTCCTTCTCTTTCTTTCATAAGCTTTTTATATAATTTTGAGGGCAGATTATAGCAACAGCAATTAGGCACATAATGACTAGTGGTCCTGGTGACCTTTACATTAATTGGCTGGCAGGGAGGGGGACAAAGAGACCTTCCCTAAGGCATGGTGGGAAGTTCCAAGTCAGGGCTCTCTCTCTCTCTCTCTCTCTCTCTTTCTTTTTTTTTTTTTTTTTCGGAGCTGGGGACCGAACCAAGGGCCTTGCGCATGCTAGGCAAGTGCTCTACCACTGAGCTAAATCCCCAACCCCCAGGGCTTTCTCTCAACCTAGACTTTCTTTTTCTATAACATGAGTTCTGGGAATTGAACTCAGGTCATCGTGCAAGACACTTTATCACTTACCTTGCCACAGCCCCCACAGATACAACACACAGGTTGGTCTTGGTGGACTTTCACATTTCCCAGGACTAAGGAGCTCCAGGAAGAGGCATGATCATGAAATCACATGAGTTTGCATTAAAAATAATTTACTAAAATCTTCAAAGATGTGTCCTGAAGATGTTCCAAATGGTATTGCTTATACAAACAGAACTGGCAACAGTGTAAAATGCTCATAAATAAGGAACCTGCTGAATAAACTATGCTAGATCCATAATGAAATACAAGGGAAGACACTGAGGTGAAGAGCTTAAACCTTGCGGGCCCTGATACCTCAGGCCCAGAGTGCAGGCCCCAATGATCTCACCAGTCAATTCTGCTAAATGTTTCAACAAAAACTAATATCAGTCCTTGTGGAAGTTAGAGGACGAAAGAATACTTCATATGTCATGGCCTGACCAAAATTTTCAACAACATATGGCAAAGGAAACTCAAGAGCCAATAAAAAAAAGATCACCAACACATAGAACTTATTCCTGCAGTGTGAGACATTTCCACACAATTCTACATTGCAGAATGAAGAGGAAAGTGCTCACACAGCCCTCTTGGTTGATGATAAATTATAACAACTTCATTGGCTAGAACTTGTAACAAGGGGGCTGGCAAGATGGCTCAACAGTTAAAAGCATTGACTGCTCTTCCAGAGGTCCTGAGTTCAATTCCCAGCAACCACATGGTGGCTCACAACCATCTGTAATGAGATCTGGTGCCCTCTTCTGGTGTGTCTGCAGACAGCTATACTGTACTCATATAAAAATAAATAAATGAAGCTTAAAAAAGAAAAAGAACTCATAACAATAACCAAAACGAAGGTTTGCGAACTATAAAATGTTGCTGAAATAGATATCTGAATAAATGTAGAGCGTCTCATTTTCATAGAATGCAGTATTATGAAGATGTTGATATTCCCCACAGCTATGCACATATTCAGGTTGATCTCTAGCAAAAAAAACCCAATTTTTACAGAAAAAGAAAACTATGTCCTAAGCTGCCTATGGTTTCTCATGGGCTTCTACTAGAAAATGGAAACAAAACCTGGAAAAGAAGAACTAAGCTAACCAACTTACACTGGTTGGTTTTGAAACACTACTAAAGCTACAGTTATCAAAATAATGTGGTACTAGGAAAAATACAAATATATAGTTAATGGGACAGAACGGAACTCAGAAATGAATTTTCACATAGTCACATAGTTATCAAGATCATTCAATGAGAAAAAGGCAGGTTTCCATAAATGGTGGGAATATTGACTAGCCATATGCAAGAGGCAACTGGAGGCCCTTACCTTATGCCTTATACAGAAATTAGCCCAAATGTATCTATACTTAAGTATGGAATTAAAAGCCATAAAACTGTTAGGAAAGAAAACTTAGTGGAAAAGTTTCATGTCACTGGATTTGGCAATGATATCTTGGACATGACTTCAAAAGGATGTGTGAGAGAGAGAGAGATAAATTGATTCTTAAATTGGTTTGCACAAAAACTAAAAAAGGATTGTGTCTCAAAGGACACTACGAGCCAAATAGTGGTACATTCCTTTAACCCAACACACTGGAGAGAGAGGCAGGAGGATTTCTGTGAGTTTTCAGCTGCTTTCAGGACAGCTGGGAATATGAAGAAAGACTATAACGGTTGGCTTTGTGTGTCAACTTGACAAGAGCTAGCATCATCAGAGAGGAAGCAGCCTGAGTTGAGGAGATGCCTCCCTGAGATCCAGCTGTAAGACATTTTCTCAATTAGTGATCAATGGGGAAGGGCCTAGCCCACTGTGGGTGGCGCCATCCCTGGTCTGGAGGTCCTGGGTTCTATAAGAAAGCAGGCTGAGAAAGTCATGAGGAACAAGCCAGTAAACAGCACCTCTCCATGGCCTCTGCACGAGCTCCGGCCTCCTTGTTCCTGTTTGAGTTCCTGTCCTGATGTCCTTCAGTGATGGACTATGATGTGTAAGTGTAAGTCAAGTAAACTCTTTCCTCTCCAACTTGCTTTTGGTCATTGTGTTTCATCACAGCAATAGAAATTCCAACTAGGACAGACACTTATCCAAAGAAGACCAACAAACACAGAAAGATGCTTAGCATCACTAATGATCAGTGATATGCAAATTAAAACCACAGCGAGGTACCACTTCATACTCATGAGGGCAGACTGTACAAAACAAACAAGACCAGAACATGATGCGTGCTGAGGGCAGGATTGGGAACATTGCCATTGTCGTCGTCATCATCATCATCATCATCATCAAGACAGGGTTTCTCTGTGTACACCTGGCTATCCTGGAGCTCACTCTGTAGATCAGGCTGGCCTCTAACTCCCAGAGATCCAACTGCTTCTGTCTCCCAAGTGCTAGGCTTAAAGGTATATGCCAGCACTGACTCTGAAGGAAGTTTTTAAAATGTACTTTTTATCTTTGTTTTTGAGAATTTTATGCATGTATACATTGAAGTTTGGAGTTAGATATGCTACCATTGCCCCATGAGGCCCTTACAGTGTATTTTGGTCATGTCCACTCCTAGTTTCTCCCACTCAATTTGCTCTGGGCCCTCCTCCCTCCACATCTCTATGTCAACTTCTTATGCTCTTTTAAAAAACAAAACAAAACCCACCGAGTTCAGTCAGTGCTGCCTGTGCACTGCTCATGCTGTAGGACCCTGGAGGTGAGCCAGTGGCCAGGCCCCTCCCCTGAGGATCTCTAACCACCATAACTCCAACCACAGAACACCCTAAGAGCCTAAAGATCGGCCAGACCCAGTCCCTCCAGACACAAGGGGCCGAGCTGTGCCCCACAGAGTAAAAAGCCCAAGCTCAGGACTTGAAATGCTACCAGTTCCCATCCTGGAAATCTGTCCCCAAGAAACCCCGTAGAAACTCCGTCTTCTACTAAGGGAGGAAGCTTGGACTAAGGCGAGCATGAGTTCCCAGCCGTGAACTCTTGACTGTGATTAGTGTTCTGCTGCTTCTCACCTGAGCAGAGGGAGCCACTCTCCTGGGCTTTCCTTTCCCAGTAAATCTCTCCCATGAGGTTTGTCGTGTCTTGTGACTTTGTGGTATTCCTTGGCTGCTGACTGCCCGGATGCCTCTCCCTTTAGAGCGATGACACTCGCACTGGGACACACCCCTAGTGCAGACTATCTACTGGAACATGGGGCAGCATCCAAGTGGCCGTCCCCCCAAAGAAAACTGACTCTTTTTCCTCTAGAAGTTACTCATTGCCAATGAGTCAGGTCTTGGGAGCTGCCTCCCTCGCCATCCTGGATCTTTGAGTGGTCTGATCTTGCGCAGAGAGCCACAGCGGCTGTGAGTACATGAGAGCGATGGCCGACATCTATGCTGTGTCCAGAAGACAGAATTTCACATCAATCCTTTCTAGTCTCCATTTCTTACACTCTTCCTTCCCCCTCTTCTGAGATGTTCTTTGAGCCTTGGGGTGAGGAAGAGGTTGACACGGGAAGAGGTTGTCCTGTTTCGGGATGAACATTCAACTGTCGTTCATTCTCAGTCTGAACAGTTATTGATCACTGCCACTGCCAAAAGAAGCTTCTCTGACCGAGGTGGAGAGCAGCCCTAATTGCAGGTCTAAACAAATATTTAGAAGGCAATTTGACATCATAACTATTTATCAAGACAACAAAAATCAAACCTGTGATCCCCCAGCCATGAGCTCTTGATGGTGATGACATCACCAGGCACGAATTCTATCCTGTGGAGCAGGCCCCGAGTCCAACCAGAAAGCAGTTAGTCACCCCGACAGTGGCCATGTCACTATTGTGCCAATGGGCATCTCCTGCCAGGCAGGTCAATATTATAGTGTGCAGTGTCCAGCATTATTCACAAATGAGAGAATATTACTCAACCAGTAAAAGAAAGGGAACTCTGGAACCTACTCTAACACGGAGGAAACTTGAGATTGTGTTGCTAAGTTAAATAAACCAGTCACAGGGGAACAAACACTGTATGACTCCATGTACAAGAGTTACCTACTGCAATCAAATCCATAGAGACAGAAATAAAATATGGTGTTTAAACGGGCTCAAGAATCCCCGAGTAGAAAAAGCTGCCAGGGTTCATAAGTAATGGAATCCTTGCTTGCTCTGCAAGTAGAAGTGAAACCTAATTGGAGCTATTTCTTGTCAAAGCCTATACTAAAAGGAAATAGATTCAGGCTTGGTGCCACAGACCTGTACTCCTAGCAGTGTGCCAGACTAAGGCAGAGGACTCGAAAGTTCCAAGTCAGGCTGAGGTACCGAATAAGTTCAAGGTGAGTCTGGGTTGTAAGGTGAAGCCCCATCTCAGAACCAAACACAGAGAGGAAGAGAGGAAATAGGGAAGAAGAGGAAGAGGGGAAGAAAGAACATAGAGAACATAGTTCAAACAGCCAATAATAGCCCCTGTACTGGCTGGTTTTGTGTGTCAACTTGACACAAGCTGGAGTTATCACAGAAAAGGAGCCCTAGTTGTGGAAATGCCTTCATGATACCCAGCTATAAGGCATGTTCTCAACGAGTGGTCAAGGGGGGGAGGACCCAGCCCATTGTGGGTGGTGCCATCCCTAGGCTGGTGTAGTCTTGGGTTCTATAAGAAAGCAAGCTGAGCAAGCCAGGGGAAGCAAGCCAGTGAGTAATATCTCTCCATGACTTCTGCATCAGCTCCTGCTTCCTGACCTGCTTGAGTTCCAGTCCTGACTTCCTTTAGTAATGAAAAGCAATGTGGAAATGTAAGCTGAATAAACCCTTTCCTCCCCAACTTGCTTCTTGGTCATGATGTTTGTGCAGGAATAGGAACCCTGACTAAGACAGCCCCAGACCGGGATTTTTAATTGAAGAGACAAAGGAAGGCAACCCAAGAGCAGTACCCAACACTATTATTGTCTTTGCTTTCTCTATTTGTCTGACCAGTAACTGCCTCCCCACTATGTTCCCTTTACAGAGCTCAAACCACTTCCTCTTGCAGCTGTGTAAGTTGGAAATCGTTGTTAGCACCAATAAACTCCAGCATTTGTTTGTTTCTGCGACCGAATTTGTAGCCCAGGCTAGCCTCGAAGTTGTTATGGAACCAAAAATGAGCTTGAACTTCTAATTCTTCTACTTCTACCTCTGAAGTCCTAGGAGTATAGGCATGTGTCCAGTTTGATGCCGTCGAAGGGATCAAACCCAAGGCTTTACGTATGTTGGGCAACTGAGCTGTACACCCAGCCACTGTCCAAATGAATCAAGATTTGATGACTCAGGAGAGATGGCTCAGCAGTTAAGAACACTGATTGCTTTTCTGAAGGACCTGGGTTCAATTCCCAACATCCACATAGAAGCTCACAGTTGTGGGATGGGGAATCATGGGACGGAGAGGAGCCAGTCTGGAGTGCAGTCTAGTCCTGTCCAACCCTGGAAATCTGGTCTCGAGAAAGGTAGGAATTGGAATCCTCCCTCCCCTGCCTGGGGCCTGCCGGTCCTGGTGTATGTAATTCTGATGTAGTGATAACCACTGTACCACACAGAGAATGAATTTGCTGCTTCAGACTCTACCTAGAAATGGTGAAATGGCCAGGCGTGGTGTCACAGGTCTATAATCCCAATGTGGGGGGGAGGCAGAAGAGCAAGATCAAGGGAAGTCTGAGGCAGGGTGGTCTACGTATGCAACTCAGGCTATTCTGGATTACACTGCAGAGCCTGTCTCAAGCAAACAAATAAAGGTCCATTTTATGTAACGTATATTTTATAAGAATAAAACAGGACTCAGTTCTAAGAGAACTAAAACAGGACACTTTCCAAGACGCCTGTGTTTACAGCCAACGGCTTGCCTCGGAAGAGCATGTAAAATATTTTAAGAGGGGAAAAAGCCGGGTGTGGTAAGGCTCACCTGCAGTCCTAGCACTCTGGAAGTTAAGCAGGAACATCATGAGTCTAGGCTACAAAAAGAAAAATAAAGGTCAGCTCCGTGTATGCGATCAACAGCAGCCACCACCCAAACTTGGTCGTGTGGCTCAGGGGCGGGGGCGGGCTGGAAGAGTTAACTGTTGAAAACTGGGAGCCAGTAACTTTTCGCCTTAAACTCTTTTTTGTATACATTGTGTTTTGATCATGGGCATCTGGGAAGATAATTATTTTTAGTGTCCAGTTCCCAGCAGCCCCCTCGGGAGGCAAAGGTCTTGCTCCAGCGCCTTCTTAGAGCACGTCTTGGGGCGTTCCTTTCCCTGTGCCTCTCAGGCTGGAGGGTGTTGTTTTACTGCTGTCCACCGCACTAGATCCTCAGGACTGGAACCGCGATTTGGAAAAAGTCCCAATTGGTTTGAAGCCAAGAGCCTAGTAGTTGTTGGTTTTGACTAGAGATGATGCGGTTTATTTATTTGTTTTCTGCCTCATTTCACCAAACAGCTAAAGGCTAGGGTTTGCCTGAAGGCCAATCCCTCATGTGTACTAGGGGTGGCTCACAAAGCCACAGCAATGTCCTTCTTAGCAGCTTCCTAGAACTGTCCTCTACATTCATTCAATGTCCTTACACACCCTGCTTCTTTGGATTGCATATGACTAAAGTCAGCATCAAGGGTTTTTGGTGGAAAAAGGAGTTTCTTGATCCAAGTAGAGGACAAATCGTGACAAGGGCCTCGGAGTTGGACCCCACCCAGGCCAACGGCCTCTCCTCCCTAGCTTTCCACGTGTAGCACGTTGACACCCCCCCTCCCCACCAAACCAGAATTCACGAAACAAGACCACCACAGGGGCCAGTTTAGCAAACCGCTTTATTCATAATTTCCAGAGATCTTTGATTGGCCCTGCTCAGACGCCGCACCCCTTGAGCCAATTCTTACAGTCAGGAGACGCAATGGTAAGACTGGCGGGCATGTGGCTACTCTTTGTGCTTCGAGAAGAGGTGAAGTGTCATCCAAGAGTAGGGAAAGAGGCCAGAAAATGACAATGACAACTGAATGTGCTGCCTAGGATATGTTAAGGATCCATGCAGCCTCCAAACCCCTCTACTAGCATACAATCTAGATTGGAAGCTGAGGCCCCAGAAGAGCTAGAACATACCAGCTTGCACTGACTTGAAGCCTGGATAAGAATATCTGGAGCTCCCCCATCCATTTCATAAACGTGTCTCGGGGATAAAAATTAGCTGCTTAATGCGAAAGGCTTTGAAAAGACTGCAGTAGCAAGTCCTTCACAGTTCACTTGCTGTAGACACATCCAGTCTGGAGCCAAAGCCTAGTGTTTGGTTTCAGACGCAGGGACAAGAGACTGAGGTGCATATTTTAGACACCAAAGCAGACCTGACCTCCAGGTTCTCCCAGCATCCCTCAGTCACTACCTCGAACACCCTGCCTTCAACCCTGAACTTTCCAGCCAGGGGCTGGGGTGCCCTTTCTGTAGAGGTTCTTCCCTGTATAATCCAGACATTTTGGTCTTTCTTCGCCTCTCTCTGAGCTAGAGCCCTTTCTCTCTTTCTCTTCCCTCTCCCCCAAGCCCTCCCCATGGCAACTCCCCTGGCCTCAATCCTTGGGGCAGTGAACTCCCCTCAGAGCAGCTCCCCAATAAACCTACCTTTCATAGAATCTAATCTGGCTTGAATTGGTTCATTTCACCAGCAGAGAAATAACCTATCACCCAGACTCAGGATTCCTCCCTGTGCTATGCTACAAAAATGGCATCTACACAGCCTCTGCTCATGGTCTGTTAGAGAACAGGGGAGTCATGGGTGCAGTGCTCTCAGCAGGGATCAGTACATATAAGGCCTTGTTGTTATTGTTGTTGTAAGCTTCATTGTCTCCCTGGCCTGTTCAAAGGCTCGATCATTGCACAGTCATGCAAAGATGCTCGGCCCAACTCTATGACTAAGGCCCCTGAGCATTAGGGAGGTAAAGGACCTGCTTCTTAGCACCTCTTTCTTTCTGACCAGCCCTGGGTACCGACAACAGCTCCTAATCCAGTGCTCTGTTTCTAGGGTTGAGCTATGGATTCCTAATCTAGTACTCCATTCCCAGGCTTTGTGTTCTAGAAGGGTCAGGCCTAAGGGAAGAGACACAGCAATGTGCACAGAGAAATGTAGATGCCCTTAGGGGTCAGTGAGTGCCTCGTGCTTGGGGAGTCAGGATGGGAAAGGAAGGCAAACACACTCCAGGGATTCATTCTGTCGGGGTCCTAGAGTGATGGGAGCTCCAGCCTTCCTTGACACCTCTGTCTCTTCAGGTGCCTGGCTCCCAGTCCCCAGAACGCCTCTCCTGCACTTCGCTTGGTGCTGCTTTCCGTCTCCTCTATAAATACCTACTCTGGTATTTCGCCTTGGCAGCTGTTGCTGCCAGGGAGATGGCTGGCTTGACGTGCACCTCCTGACAAAACACAAACCCCGTGGTGTGAGTGGGTGTGGGCGGTGTGAGTAGGGGGGATGAATCAGAGAGGGGGTGAGGGAGACAGGGGCGCAGGAGTCAGGCAAAGGCGATGCGGGGGTGTGACTACACGCAGTTGGAAACAGCCATCAGAATCTCTCTGGAAACTCTCCTGCTGGCTATAAACTTGAGGGATGCAGAAGGCCTGCACTCCTCCCGAGGGAAACTGAGGCTCAGAGTTAAAACCCAGGTGTCAGTGGTATGCATAAGCAATCAGGCACTGGTCAGGGTTACTCTCTGACTACCATAGGCCTATCCTACAGGCCCACCTAGAGACTCCTTTGATGGGCTAGTAGACTCTTGTCTGGGCTTCGCCCACAGTCGTTGGGAACTTCAGCATTTTCTAGGCAATTTTATTTGCAACTTTATTTATCGGGGGTCCTTGTTCGGTCCAATAACCTAAAACCTCTCCTCGGTGAAAATAGGCAGCCTCAAACAAATGAAATTCTCTAGCCTGCTTTCCCCAGGATAAGACAGGCATCCAAATGGAAAAGGGGGCCGGCCAGGGGTCTCCTGTCAGCTCCCTGCCCTGTGAAACCCTGCAGGCCTGCCTGTCTTCTGTCCTCTTGGGGCTGTCCAGGAGCGCAGGCCTCTTGCGGGGGAGCTGGCCTCCCCGCCCCCTCGCCTGCGGCCGCCCTTTTCCTGGCAGGACAGAGGGATCCTGCAGCTGTCAGGGGAGGGGCGGCGAGGGGTGATGTCAGGAGGGCTACAAATAGTGCCGACAGCTAAGGGGCTCCGTCTCCCCTCTTCATATCCACTCTCCAGCCGGCTGCCCGCCTGCTGCCTCCTCTTTGCGTCCGCTCAGCCTCGTCCACGCCGCCACCATGAGCCAGGCCTACTCGTCCAGCCAGCGCGTGTCCTCCTACCGCCGCACCTTCGGCGGCGCCCCGGGCTTCTCGCTCGGTTCCCCGCTGAGCTCTCCGGTGTTCCCACGAGCAGGCTTCGGTACCAAGGGCTCCTCGAGCTCAGTGACATCCCGCGTGTACCAGGTGTCGCGCACGTCGGGCGGGGCCGGAGGCTTGGGGTCGCTGCGGGCTAGCCGGCTGGGGACCACCCGAGCACCATCCTATGGCGCGGGCGAGCTGCTGGACTTCTCGCTGGCCGACGCAGTGAACCAGGAGTTCCTGGCCACGCGCACCAACGAGAAGGTGGAGCTGCAAGAGCTCAATGACCGCTTCGCCAACTACATCGAGAAGGTGCGCTTTTTGGAACAGCAGAACGCCGCGCTCGCCGCCGAGGTCAACCGGCTCAAGGGCCGAGAGCCGACTCGGGTCGCCGAGCTCTACGAGGAGGAGATGCGAGAGCTGCGGCGCCAAGTGGAGGTCCTCACCAACCAGCGCGCCCGCGTCGACGTGGAGCGTGACAACCTGATAGACGACCTGCAGAGGCTCAAGGCCAAGTGAGAGCCCAGCGCCTCCCAGATTTTTCCCCCTCATCTCCATCCCCCTCCTGGCTCCCCCTCCCGGAGCCTGAGAACCTCCTCAGCCCATGTTTGGAAAAGGTCATTAGTTAAGAGGAGATGGACTCCGGATCTTTCCGTTGCTCCTTCTATGTAACACTGGAGTAGGGAGGTAAACAGAGAGAAGAAATGGGGGACCTTGTCTAGTGCACAGTGAGCAGCTGCCTTTGAAAGGATACTAAGTTGCTGGAGTGACAGTGTGGTCATGACTATAGCTAAGCAAAGGGTCAGAGGCTGATGGGGGGCCCCCTGGAAGGATGGATGGGCTGGGAAGAGCAGGAGGGAAGCCAGGCAGTAGCTTTCAGCTTAGCTGTGATGAGGCCCGAGGGAAGGTTGGGATGGGGAGCTTGACCCCTTGACCCCTAGGCCTAGCTGAGGCAGTGTTACTGTACCAGGTAAATGGACAGGCTTGAGTAAAGGGGACAGTGGATAAGGGCTATGGCCCAGTCCACCATGATCCAGTGAAAAAGGCTGAGTAATCCGGACATGGAGGCACACCCCCATAATTCCAGCACTTGGGAGGACGATACAGGAGAATTGCCATGAGTTCTAGGCAAGTCTGGGATACAGAGGAAGTACAAGGCCAACCGGGCCTACTGGCAAGATTTGTTTTAAAAGATGGAAAAGACTCCGTAGTGACGGTCTTGTTTCTGTTTACCCAACTGAGCAGAGTCACCTTCTTGCCACCGAAGTCACAAACATTTATTTAGCTCCTACATGGGTCAGGCTAGGCCTGGGAACACAGAGGTGGATAAAATAAAACAGAGTTCCTAACCCCGGGGTAGGTCAGTCAATCTTGGACAGGAGACTTCAAGGGTGTGGCTCCAGGGCTGAGACTGAGCCACTTCCTGCTCCTCCCCCCGTGGGCGGGGCCTCTGCTACTTTTTTTTTTTTTTTTTTTCTGGGCCTCTTGCTCCTACCCAACCACCAAGACTTGTCCCTGTGTCCTGAGCTGGCTCCCTGATAGGTCCCCAGCCACTAGCTTTCTACAGCTGGCTCTGTCCCTCACTGTCTGTCTGTCTGTCTGTCTGTCCTGACTAGGCTACAGGAGGAAATCCAACTGAGAGAAGAAGCAGAGAACAACTTGGCTGCCTTCCGAGCGGTGAGCCTTCTTTGGTCCCCAGCGGTCATCTCTCTTCTGTCTCTCTGGTCCCTACTTGAGCTTTTCCTGACCCTGACATTGTCATTTCCTCCATCCAGGATGTAGATGCAGCCACTCTGGCTCGAATTGACCTAGAGCGCAGAATTGAGTCACTCAACGAGGAGATTGCATTCCTTAAGAAAGTGCACGAAGAGGTACCAGGGCCCCTGGCTGATGGTGAAAGCATCTAGAAGCGGGGAGGTGGGGGAACTAACTCTGAAGTGGGGCGCGCGCGCGTGTGTGTGTGTGTGTGTGTGTGTGTCTGTCTCTCTGTGTGTGTATGTGTCTGTGTGTGTGTCTGTGTGTGTGTGTGTGTGTGTGTGTGAGTGTGTGTGTGTGAAGGTGCTTTGGGAGGGTCCAGAAGGGGACTGAAGCCCGGCTGTGCCCTGCAGGAGATCCGTGAGCTCCAGGCCCAGCTTCAGGAACAGCAGGTCCAGGTAGAGATGGACATGTCCAAGCCAGACCTCACAGCCGCCCTCAGGGACATCCGTGCTCAGTATGAGACCATTGCGGCTAAGAACATCTCTGAGGCTGAAGAATGGTACAAGTCCAAGGTGGGTGATCTAGCCCAGGAACTCTGGCACCTGTCCTCCTCTATCTCCATGTGAAATGCTTCCTGTACTTGCAGCCATGGGGTAGGGTGAACCTGGTGTCTCCATACTCCCTTACCTACACTGCCTCTTGCTCCGCTCTGTCTCAGAGACCCTTTCTCTGCCCTCAGGTTTCAGACTTGACTCAGGCAGCCAATAAGAACAACGATGCGCTGCGCCAAGCCAAGCAGGAGATGATGGAATACCGACACCAGATCCAGTCCTACACCTGCGAGATTGATGCTCTCAAGGGCACCGTGAGTCCCTCCCCCTCCCCCACAACCTCAGCTTCTTTCTGCCTGCAGCTTAGCTCAAACCTTCACCCTGTGACACTTTGAGCTCATTACAGACCCTCTGGGTCCTCCAGTCCCTCAATGCACAGAGAGGTAAAGCCAGATGAGTGGATTCCTAGTTGGGTATTCTCTAAGGAATCAGATGAGTCCTGGGGGCGTCTCCTTGTAAGGTTGGGTGGATGCTCCTTTTTAGGTGATTTATTCTGAATGCCCATGTAAGACTTTACTAGAACTCAGGGTCCCACAGCTAAGAGCAAAGCCTTTGAGGGTTCTTCTACCTGACCATGACCACGTGGAGGTGCCTCCAACCTCCAACACTGGGTCTCATTTCCATCCGGGTTCTCTAAGGCCCTCCCTCCTAGACGTGCTCTGAGCCTACCCTTGACTCGGACTCTCTCATCCCTTGCAGAACGACTCCTTGATGAGGCAGATGAGGGAGCTGGAGGATCGCTTCGCCAGCGAGGCCAGTGGCTATCAGGACAACATCGCGCGCCTGGAGGAGGAGATCCGACACCTAAAGGATGAGATGGCCCGCCATCTGCGGGAGTACCAGGATCTGCTCAATGTGAAGATGGCCTTGGATGTGGAGATTGCCACCTACCGGAAGCTGCTGGAGGGCGAGGAGAGCAGGTGAGAGCTTAGGTGTAGGGTTGGTGCGGGGAGCCCAAACACCCCAGATCTCAACAAGACCCGGAAACAGTTTTATACAAGAGGCCACCGTTCTGCCTGTTGCAGAAAATGAACGAGGGCCACCTGGGTAAAGCACGATGTAATTAACAGCTTTTTATTTTAAAAAAGAGAAGTGTAAGTATTCCCTTATCCACCTTTAGAATTAAGAACCCACAGCATAAAATCATATTTGGCAATCGGTAATAAAATATTACTGCCAGTCAGGGGAGCCATGAAAGCAGAGTGGAAAATGATGAGGATGGAGGGGGCGGGGCTAGAGCCAGAGATCGGAGAAGCAGGAGGCCTTGTACATGGATGGCCTTAGAGGAGGCTGGGGTGAACACACAAACACACAGTCACTTATGCTCTAAGGAGAAGACACAGATGACGTGCTCAAGGCAATCCACCAAACTCCAGATACGAGGACAAGCAGGAGTGTGACCCGGCAGTGGTAGCAAACACCTTTAATCCCAGCACTCGGGAGGTAGAGGCAGGTGAATCTTTTAAGTTCAAGGCCAGCCTGGTGTACAGAGTGAGTTCCAGGACAGCCAGGGCTATGGAGACACACACACACACACACACACACACACACACACATACATATACCCACACATACACACACACACATACACACACATACATATACCCACACATACCCACACACATACACACACACATACATATACCCACACATACCCCCCCACACACAATATACATATACCCACACATACCCACACACATACACACACACACACACATACACACGCACATACACACATACATACACACATACACATACGTACCCCACACACACACTCACACACACACATACACACACACATATACACATACACACACATACACACATACACACACATATACATACCCACACACATACATACATATACACACACATTCGCGCGCACACACACACACACACACACACTCATACACTCACACACACACATACACACATACACATAATCACACACACAGGAATCTTCTGGGAGACAGAACTATTATGAATCTGGATTGTACTGGCAGTTACATGGAATATACTTCTCAAAACTCACTAGATGTACTCTAACATTTCTGTTGTATGTAAGTTTAATGTCAATTTAAGACAGATCAATTATGCCAGCAAACGGTACCCATCAATTCTCATAAAAGGCATGGCAGCAGGTCTAGGTATAGACTTATAAGGAGAATTTGTGGTTTTTATTAGTTTCTTTTGAGAAAGGTCTACTATAGCTCAGGTTGGCCCCATACATGCTATGTAGCTCAAGGATGACCTTGAACACCCGTCCTGTTGTCCCCATTTCCTAAATGATGGGACCTGAATAGGCTGTGCCACCATACCTGGTTCAAGTAGTGCTGGGGACTGAACCACAGCTTCGTGTGCGCAGAACAAACTGTCTACCAACTATACTCCGTTCCCAACCCCTGCATTTTGTAGAACGTACACCTAACACAACATGAATGACCTTTTAAGGTCAGATCCCCTCTTCTAGACTAGGCCTGAATGGCCCATTCCCGGATCTGGCTTGCCTGGGAAGTGGGCACAAAGTGAGTTTCGCAGCTACTGTTCATGTATCCCCTATTGCCAGGAACGAGGAAGATCTGGGAGCTTGGAGGGTGCAGTGGGGTTAGTTGTGCCTGAGGTCAGGATTAGAATGGGTGAATTTTCTAGAAGGGACAGTTTCTGGGACAGCTAGAGTTGGTTCTTGATCTGTGCATTGTGAGAGGTAAGAGTAAAGGCTCAGTGGGGCTGGGAATTTTTGGGGGAGAACCAGCTAAAAGAGTGACAAGGAGGATTTCAGGGGGGAGATTTGAGTGTTCTTAACCCTCTGGGGACATGGTCTCTCCCTCTTCAGGATCAACCTTCCGATCCAGACCTTCTCTGCTCTCAACTTCCGAGGTGAGTGTGTGCTGGATGGTGGAGGTCCGCTGCAAGGATTCAGTTTGGGTAGCCCTAGCCTATTAGGAGAGAGGGATGGAGCCCTGGTGCAGGCCGGGCGTGAAAGGAAAAGAGTACTGTAGATCAAGCACGGAGGTGGTAGGGGGGTGGCGATAACGCTGGTGCTGTTTGTGTTCTATTGTGCTGACTACATCCCCCCAGCCTTCTGGATTATTGGTTCTCAAGAATCAGATATATCCTGAATCCCAAACTCTGGAAGCTGCAGGGGTGTTCCCCTGGCAGCAGGGGCATCTTGCTGCCTGCGCAGGGAGGTACCCCTTGCTCACGAACTGTCTGGAAC
The DNA here is from genome assembly GCF_021556685.1 of Rattus norvegicus. Taxonomy (NCBI): domain Eukaryota; kingdom Metazoa; phylum Chordata; class Mammalia; order Rodentia; family Muridae; genus Rattus; species Rattus norvegicus. Next base: position 91,994,093 of record NC_141542.1, read on the forward strand.
GCTGCCAGAGCGCACTTGGCACACATTCTCTGGCTGTTTGTTGAGTGCCCTATTTGTGGGAGCAAGATGTTGGATGCACGTTTTAAAAAAAAAAAAAGAAGAAGAAAAAGCCAAATTTTAGCAAAGCCAAAACAATGATGCGAACGAGCTTTGAGGGCACTCTGCCATCTTGACATTAGTAATATGCAGATCAAGTGGCTTCCCAACCCCAGAGAGCAGGAAAGCATTCACTAATGATACATTAGGAAAGCGAGTCGGAGATCTTGGCAGCTTCTCCTTTCCTAGATCAAACCTTTTATATCTTCGATATTCATTTCCATCAGGAAAAATACACGCTGTGCTCCATCGAGTCAAACGTTCATTACAGGCTAGTTGCTTGCTAAGGGACTCATGAACGCCAAACTCCTGACACCACGGAACTAAATGTGACCCCCACTATGAAACTCAGATTTCTTTTTCTTTTTTCACTTATTTGTTTATTCAGATACCAAGTATGTGTTCTGCATATAAAATCACTTTTGCTGCACATCAGCAGCTCTGAGCCACACTATGGGAAGTATCATGGCTGCTGTGTCCCAGAGAGGAGACTGAGGCACAGTAGGGCCCGTGAATCAGTGATTAGCTCCTGCTTCATTCAGACATTAAACAGCTCATCCTGGAGCCTCTAAGTTTCTCCAGCAGATCTATAGGCCCAGGCTTTGGGGTTGTCTTAGAGGACAGTCCACGGATATATCACTCAGGACTCTTCTGAAAATCCAGAGAGCAAGGTGGGATAGGAAACATGAATCTGATTCTGGGCCTTGGGTCCCTTGCTGTCCTGTACCAGCCCACAGCACAGTCTTTTGGCTCTTGAAGTCATTCCTCTAGCAAGACTAGCCCCTGGCTCTATAGAATCATCTGTTGGGTGCCGGGTTCGAGGATGAGGTCAGACGGTTGTCATGGGGAAGGGGAGAATCAGCTAGTACTTGGAGCAATGCAGCCTGGGGTGGATCTCCAGTCACTGTGTAGCTTAGGTATAAACCTGGCCAGGCTGAGCATGTGGTGGGTCTATTGCAGAAACCAGCCCTGAGCAAAGGGGTTCCGAAGTCCACACCAAAAAGACAGTGATGATCAAGACCATTGAGACCCGGGATGGAGAGGTGAGTGGTGTTGGACCCCTCGTCCTTAGGAGTAATGGGGGTGTCTGACAGCTGGGTGGCTCCCAACCCTGGATGGGGGTGAGTGGGCCTTGCTGCCTTGGGGTGGAGTAATTGGGGGTGAGGCTCTTCTTAGCCAGCAGTGGATAGATTGGCCTTCTCCTCCTGCTCAGGTCGTCAGCGAGGCCACACAGCAACAACATGAAGTGCTGTAAGCCAGGAATTCAGTGTCCTGGCCCCGACCTCACTGCCTCCTGAAGCCAGCCTTTTCCACTCTCGGATGTCACACCCAGTCGCTTTTCTCCTCTCACAGCCTCTGAACCCTCCTCACAATCACCTCTTTGTGGTCTTCATGCTGCCCAGCCTCAGGAAACCCCTCAGCCACCTCTGCAGACCCTCCCATGAGCCCTGGCTATTGGCAACTGTCAAGCCTGGCTCTTAAGAGAGAACCTAGCTCAAGGCCTGACCCTTTTCCCTGCCATCTTTGTGACCTCTGGCTTAGAAGGGGGTACCATAGAGGGCGATGGGACCGGCAGGGTCAGGACAGAGCTTTGTGGATATCCCCACATTCGACCCCCAGCCTGGGTCAGAGACAGAATGAAGCCTCAGCGAGCTGAGATGGAGAAGGGGGGGCCTGAAAAATGTCCTCGTGGCCCCTCTCTTTCCCACCCCAGCTCAGGATAGGCTTGGAAAGCAGGGGCTGTAAGAGAGAACTGGAAGGTGCTGGATGTGGGAGCAGGAGATACAGAAGGAGAGAGGATGGGTGAGAAGTTGGAGAGGAAAGAAGAGAGAGGCAGAGAGTGGGCTCAGGTTGGTGGGAGGATGCCACCTCCCCTGCCTGCCCCTCCCACCGCAGGGGCCCTGGACAGAAACAATAAAGAGATAAGCACAAACCTTCATGGCCCCACTGTCTTGACTGTGTCTTGGGGGGGCCCTGGACCCTGTCATGACCCCATTACCCTGGGATAGACCATGTCACCCTCTTGCTCAGCTAGATTAAGGGGTGAGTCTCTGGGCGCTGCAGTCTGGGGAGCATGGGGTGTTGGAGAAGGGGCTCCTGTTAAAAAGCCACAGAGCCTCCCGTCCAGTCTATCCCCTTAGGTTTCCTATCCCCTTAATGTCATTGGGGCATCTGAGTGAAGGCAGGGATGGGGACAGTTCTCCTCTACAGACTGGCTGTGAAGGAAGTTCCCTCAGTCCTTCCTCCCAAGATACCAGTCACTTTCCATTTACTTTTTTTTTTTTTTTTTTTGGATGAAATGTCTTCATGTAACCCAGGCTGGTCCCAAATCCCCTCTGTATCCAACCATTCAGCTTTAAACTCTTGATCCTTGTGTTTCAGTCTGAATACCTTTTAACCCTTTCTTTCATGCACAGAAGTCAATCCAGACAAAATTAACATTGTTCACGAAAGTGCAAAGACAGACTTTTTACTTGAATAAAGAAAGCTTCCGGGTTGGGGATTTGGCTCAGTGGTAGAGTGCTTGCCTAGCAAGCGCAAGGCCCTGGGTTTGGTCCCCAGCTCCGGGGGGGGGGGAGGAAAAAAAAATCCCCCCCCCCGGAGCTGGGGACTGAACCCAGCTGCTCTACCACTGAGCTAAATCCCCAACCCCACTCCAAGACTCTTAAGTGAATGTCAAGCCACCCTTCATCCATATGCAGTTCCAATGGAATTCAGTCTCAAATAAAATACCAAAGGGAGCCAGGGCGGGTGTGCTGCTTGTAATCCTAACACAGGCACTGGAGAGGTTGGGCCTTGAAGACTTCAGGTCCGAAGCCAGCCTCTTCTTCCTAATGAGGACTGTGTAAAAAGCACACAGGCTTTGAGAGGGGAGTATAGGAATTACTAAAGAAAAGAGAAATCAGTTGAATAAAACATGTATATGTATTATGAGACCATGATAACGTAGATCAATGGTTCTAAATCTTCCTAACGCTGTGACCCTTTAATACAGTTCCTCATGTTTGTGGAGACCACCACCACCACCTCCCCCCCCCCGCCGCCACCATAAACTTATTCTTGCTGTTACTTCATAACTGTAATTTTGCTACTGTTATGAATCATAATGTCAATATCTGATATTTGACGCCCACGGATTGAGAACTGCTGACTTAGAAAGTTTGGTTAATAGAAAGGAACCGCCTAAGACGTTAATGGAATAAAACAGGCTTCACATATGTATGGGATGCTGGAGTACCCTTAAGGAGGCATTTCAGTCTATGGGGGAGATGTAATCGACAGAGAGTTTGGAAACAATTGAGCAGCCTAAAGGTCTGGGGGTGGCACATGAAATGTATTTCTCTTCCCACTTCTTCCTAAGATATGTTTCAGGTCAGAGAAAGATTTAAGGAACACGCTAAGCCTTTGGACTTGAGGCTCCATGTTGCTCCCCACCCCATATCTAAGTGACTGAAGGGATGTGGATGAATATAAAAATCAAAATGACGATGAATTCATACAGGTGCAGGCGAATGAACTAATGAGGCTTTAAGTCTCATTCTACAATAGCTTTCCAAAGCCACTCAAAGTCCTTTTGGGTAGTGATTTTCCCCTCCTGTTGGATGCTCTCTGTTTTTACCAGCCCCCACTTTTTTGAAGCAGGTCCATTAAGAGGATCCACCCAAGTCCCCACCACTGTCCCCTGTGACAGATAGGGAAATGACCCCCGTCACTTCCATCATCCATGTGCTCTAACAGAGTCAGCACTATAGACAAACTCGCAGAACGTGGACTCGAATGATGGTCAGTGTCTTTATGCAGGACTAGAACAGGAAGCATTAGCAAGGTCTAGCCTATCTTCGAAACACAAAAATATGTGCTGACTGCTCTGGGGAACCCCTGGGCTGAGGGCGTGGCTTTGGTGGATAAGGCTACCATGGCAGGAGTCTGAAAGAAGTTTCTAGAGTCCTGCTGTTTCTCCTTCACCTGAGTGAGTTATGTATACTCATCTTCTACACACAGGGCAAAGGCACTCATAAGTCAGGGGAAGGGAGTTAGCCTCACTGTCCTAAAATAACAGGTCAGACTGTCCTTGGGGTTAGGGGAGCTAGGGGTCCCAGATTCAATCAGGGAATCCCCTTCCCAGCCTCATCCCAGTCCACCGTTTGTGGCAACTCTCTGGAGGCCCCTCCATTAGGGAATGCTCAGAAGGAAAGCCTTCATTCACTTGTCACCTGTGACTACACCTGCCCCTCCTCAGGTAGGAGGCCAATGCTGCCCTCCATACCCAAAGGGAACATTCCGAGTACAGCTTCTCTGAGCCTGCCCCCATGAGCTAGCAGTGACCCAGAGAATGGACCTCAGAAGGTTCACGGCCCACCTGATTCTGTATCTCTAGAGTCAGCTCTTCAGTGAGCTTCAGCTCCCTAACTGCTTCCATGGCAAAATCTCTCCCCGCTCCTTGAGATGCTGTGGGGTTTTCTACAAGACTGTGCATCAAGAAGGAAACAGATCTTTGTAGGCTTCCTACAGTCCAAAGGCCAGACTCAGGCGACCTGAGTTCTCTCTGAGGAGGGGAGCAGGAAGGACTGTTAGAGGCATCTCGATCCCACTGGGCACCCTTCTATCCCATCTGTCCACTCTGGCTGAACTCCAGCCCCGGCCTCTGAGGTCACTCCTTCTCCCCCTCCTTCCTCTCCACACAGCTCACTAGGGCACATATGCCCATGAGTCAGTGACCTTTGATTCAATGAGGAAAAATGTCAGCTGCCCAAGGACAGTTTTTATCTGTTTACTCACCACTATATTCCTCGTAACCCCAAAGAGTGCTTGGTACCCAGTAGATACTCATTAAATATTTAAACACTTCTTTAATGAATACCCACTGGGGATGTTTATTTACTTTTCTCTATGTTCAATGTTCACTAGGAAGAGCTGGTAGCACCCACTTCCTCACCAACTCAGTGGACATTTACTGAGTTTCCCCTTCACCTTTTGTGCACATGAGACTTAGGGCTTGAAAGGTAGCTCGGCACAGAGAACACTGGCTGCTCAGGGAGAGGACTCGGAAGATCACAGCCACCTATAATTCTAGTCTCAGGGAATCCAACGCCTTCTTCGAGCCTCTGTGGGTACTGCATGCACGTGGTACACAGAAGTACATTTCTCATATACATAAACAAAAATGAAGTTAGAATAAATAAAACCTCAAAAAAATTTTTTAAAGTCTCAGAGGAGCCAGGCACAACGGTCCCTAGCCCTTGGGAGAGGGAAAAGCATCATGAATTTAAGACCTGAATGTCCCACACAGCAGCTTCCGGGCTGGTCAGCTTCTCAAAGCAAGCAAACAAGCAAGCAAAACAGCTTAGGTAAAATGTTCCTCGGTCCAGAGAGGTGGCATGATCTGCCAAGGTCACACAGCCATCTGTAGCAAAGGAAGATAGGGCCTCTGGGGCCCAGACCTCTTTCCATGACACCACAGACTTGTGATCAGAAGGCAGCACACACCCTGGCGCCAGAATACAGGGCACCGTGAGGCCCGAGCTGAGAGACAAACACCTTCCAGCCAACTGTCTTGAGCAACTGCCCTGGCAGCAGCCTGACCTTTCCAGTTGTCAGCCGGTCCAGCCTGGTCCAGGAGAGGGCGCCAGGCACCAGCAGGGGCCTGAGCCTTCTCAGGCCCATAGACCCTGGGGAGCAAGTCAAGATAAACCTCTGAATGGACATAGTAGGCAGGATGCAAGCCGTGTTCCAGGCCCTGTGCCAGGGCCTTTTAAATAGTTAATATTCATTTTAATATTTAATATAATTTAATACCATCACAACATAGGTCAGACCGTGTAATTCTTCCCCTCAAAATCCAGAGAAGCCTTCCCATTTCGCTGAGAATAAAAGCACCATGACCTGCAAGATGCTGGGCCATCTGGCCTTTTCAAGCTATATGATCCATTTTATCCTGATGGAGGCTTGTTCATCCCCTCCAGCCTTGCTAGCCTTCTGGCTTTTCCCGGGATCTGCCAGGTACATCCCACGTGGGCTGAAATAGCCCTACACAGCCCTATTCTTCCCTTCCTCATCCTCTTAAGACTGTCTCTGGAGCTGCTGTGGAGGTGACTCCAGTTACCCTAAATTGTTTTTATTTTATTTGTTTCTTTAATTTATTTTTGAGACAGGCCTTCACTGTATAAGCCAAGACTGATCTCAAACTCCCCATCTTCCTGCCTCAGGCACTAGGGTTACTGGCATGTACCGTCTCATTGATCCAAACACCCTATCGTAGAGCACGCCTGCACCACATTTGTAAACTGCCCACCCCCTAGGCGCTCGCTGAGGTATTTCTCTCTGTCTCAGTCTCTACTCTTCCCTGGTTGCTCTGTCAAATGTCTGTCTTCTCCAGTAAGTATAAGCAGCCCCAGGGACGGACATATCTATGTTTGTTTTGCTCATGGCCCTGTCCCTGGTGCCAGCCTCATAGGAGAAACTCAAGAATGTTTGCTGAAGGAACAAATGTACCCGAGTGTGGCGACCCCCGTGCATAGATGAGGAAACCAAGGTTCAGAGATGCTAAGTGATTTGTTCCACTGCATTCCCTGTAATGGTGAGGTACACAGTGTTGGTTAAATGGCTTAGAATGATGAGCTGTGTATATGTGTGTGTGTATGTGTGTGCGTGCATGCATCTGTGTGCGTGTGCGTGTGTGTGTGCGCGCGCGCGCGTGTGTTTGTATGTGTGTGTGTGTGTGTGTGTAGGGGAGGTGTGCATGTGTAGAGTCCAGAAGTCCACGTGGAGTCTCCTCTCTACTGCTCTTCAGCTTAGATTTTAAGACAGGATCTCTCACTGATCTGGAACATTCTAGTTCAGGTAGGCTGGCCAGTGAGCCTCTAGGATTGACCGGTCTCTGCCCCTTAACACTGAGGTTAGAGATAAGTGTCACCCACCAGGATTTTTACATGGCTGCTGGGGACCCAAACACTGGCCCTCCTTGTTTGCACAATAAGCCGCTTACCACTGAGCCACCCTCCTCAGTCTGACTGTGATCGTAAAAACAAAACAAAACAAAACAAAACAGTAGCTCTTCCTTTGTTCTTCCTGTTCTGTGTCCTGTGCCTTCTCCCACTTTTTTTTAAAAAACCTTTTTAGAATTCAACTTACATTGTAGAATTCAATTCCTCATTGGAGGTTGCCAGGGACTGGTAGACAAGGTGTGGCTGACTACAAAGAGGCGCACACGTGAATATTTAGGATCCAGGAACTGCTTTGTATGTTCCTGGGCTAGAAAATACACAATTTCATGCATTTGTCAAAAACCGGAGGCCTGCACATCACAAAGAGTCAGCGTTAATGTATGCGAGCTACATGAAAAGACATTCCCTAAGGCTTGAATCTTTATGGACATAATTCAGTGTTTAAATTGTTTCTTCTGTACTGTGCACCTGGGAATGCATGCTCATGCTCTCAAGCGCACACACACACACACACACACACACACACACACACACACACTTGTGCACACATACACAAACATGCACATTTTGACTTCAGCATCCCAGAATGGAGATGATTCATTTATTTAAGCAACCAGCAAGTCAAGAAGACTCTTCTTCATCTCTGAACAACCCTGGTTTTCAGTCTTTCCCAGTGTTTATCCCTTAGCTTAAGGTCAGTTCTGGATCCATAAAGGTGTGAGTGTGTGTGTGTGTGTGTGTGTGTGTGTGTGTGTGTGTGTGTGTGCGTGCAAATGGAACTGAGGGCCTCAGGAATCCTATGCAAGTCCCTTGAAATGTAAATTCATATGCAGTATATGCATTTGTCAGAAATAACAAAGAAGAGATAGACAGATCCTGTGGGCTTTTCCCTCGGGTTTTCCCAGTGGTGACATCTTGTATGGCTACCAGGAAAGTGACTTTAGTATAGAACATCCAGATTATCAGATTTACCAGTTTCATATGCATTCCTCTCTCTCTCTGTGTGTGTGTGTGTGTGTGTGTGTGTGTGTGTGTGTGTGCGTGTGTGTCCCCAGGAGGCTTATCTCTACTGGATGAGAAGAGCTTCTGCACTATCATCCAACAAGTCTGTGTGGGTCTCAGGCTAGATGCACCAATGGCTGACCTTTGACCTCCGACCTTCATGTGGAAAGCCTCTCCACCTTGATCCTTTCCTCGCCCTTCCCTGTTGATCTGCCCTTCAGAGTGAGCGCAGCAGAGAAAAGTGGGCATCTGGGAAGCTGGTGAGAGGCTGCAACCAGTGTCGTGTGGCCTGGACACCTCTGTCTTTACCCCATGTGCGTGTATTCAACCTCCACACATTGAGCAAAGAAACCTTCAAGCTTGAGATCAGAACCTGCCTGGAGAACGGGATCCTAACCCACCCAAGCCTCTGTCCTCATCCACAGCTCAAGCCTTCCAAACCCCTCTGTCACCTTGTTGACCTCATGCTGTCTCTCTGTCTCCTCTTGAGGCTGTTGTTGCTGGTCGGTTGCAATCCTGGCCAACTGCTCTTCCTATAGGTGAGGGCAGATTGGGAGAGGATTAGGGGTCACCTGGCTGGGGAAGGCAGGATGGTATAGTGAGTGCAGGACCAGCTGGGAGCCAAACACTCCACCTGGCCTCCAGGCCATGGGTCTTGGTGCTTACCAGCTGTTATGGAGTGTGGGAGAGAGGCCACGGGTCCCTGCTGCTTGCAGTCTGCTCACCTCCACTGGGGCCTATCTCTCCATGTGCCTCTCAGGCATCTCCTCAGGACTGTTCCTCTTCCTCTCCACCAGCCTAGCGAAGCTGGGACTCTGGCCCTGAAGAAAGGAAGCGGGCCTAAACACAGGGGTAATTCGACTCCCCAGATTTCACAAGCTGGGGTGGGGGTGGGGGGCAACATGCACACACCGTGGGGGAGGAGATTCTTTCAGGCCAGTCCTGGTGATTGGGGCACTGAGAGAGAGAGAAGGAGCCACATGGAGTCCAAATCCCTTCCTCTGCTGCCCCCTCCCTCCACTGCTCATTCGCAACCCGAGCCGGGGGCCCTAAAAATAGTCCCCGAGGCGCAATCGCCGGCCGCCCTGGTGACCTTCTGGGTAGCACAGGCCGAAAGCGGGCGGGCAGCAGGAAGGCCGGCCGCCGGCCCCATAGGACTCATCTCTTAAGGCACCATAACCCCTGGGGCGTCCCCCTGGCCTCCCAATTCTAACGTCCCTTGCCTCCCTAGTCCAGCTCATAGAGGCCATGCAAAAAGCCCGGGGTACGCGAGGCGAGGACGCCGGCACGAGGGCACCTCCTAGCCCCGGGGTGCCCCCGAAGAGAGCCAAGGTGGGGGCCGGCAGAGGGGTCCTCGTCACCGGGGCAGGGGCCGGGGCGCCGGTCTTCCTGCGGCCCCTGAAGAACGCGGCGGTGTGTGCGGGCAGTGATGTGCGGCTGCGGGTGGTTGTGAGCGGGACACCCGAGCCTAGCCTCAGTTGGTTCCGGGATGGGCAGCTCCTGCCTACACCGGTCCCAGAGCCCAGCTGCCTATGGCTGCGGAACTGCGGGGCACAGGACGCCGGCGTGTACAGCTGCAGCGCCCAGAATGAGCGGGGCAAGGCCTCCTGTGAGGCTGTGCTCACAGTGCTGGAGGTCAGAGGTAATGCGGAAGTGGGGCCTGCCTGGCAGGGCTGGGGGCACAGGGGTAGAGACGGCTGCCCAAGCTGTGCGATGCAGGTTGCAGTCCGTCACCATTTTCCCAGGTGCCCAGTTTTCCCAGCTGTGCTCATTCTGAAGGGCAGATCAACAGGGTAAGGCAAGGAAAATGTATCAAGGTAGAGATGCTTCCCACATGAAGGTCAGAGGTCAAGGGTCAGCAGTTGGTGGGTCTAACCTGAGACCCACACAGACCTCTCAGACAATAGTGCAAAAATCCTTCTAATCCAATAGAGAAAAGCCCCCTGGTGAGAATTACCCTCTTCTCCTCCAATGAAAGACTTGAGACCTACTGACCAGCCCCTCTCAGACGTATGCTTGTCTAAAAGACAGGCCAGTTCTCCTGTTCCAGGCCACATGGGAGGAGGATGGCCAGACCTTCTCTCTTCACCATCAACACTAGGACAAGGATGGTGTGGTCAGGACTAGGCAAAGAGGAAGAGATCAGATGTGTATGAACAGGACCCACGTGTCAGCAGATGGAACGGAGGCTTGACAAGAGAAGTGGCTGTTTGAGAACCCACATGTGTGTGTATGTGTGTGTTTGTATGTGTGTCTCGGGCATTTGTGAGTTGTGGGAGGCTCTGGACTCTCGTGGTGTTAATACAAACACACAGCATGAGGACAGCTGTGGGTGGTGTTGAAAGCCTGTGAAACCTCTCTCTCTTTTGAGGTTCCCATGTGAGTGTTCAGAAGACAGGGTAGCGGGATGTGTCGGGCTGGCTGGTGCCCTGGCTCTTGTGACGGTGGGGCTCTAGGCTGATGTACGGAGGCAGAAGAGGAGGGGCAGGAGCCTCGGTCTTGTAGGTGGTCCTGTGGTGGCTGTCGGGATGTCAGACCAGCTAGATTGACCTTGGGTCAATTTAGGTTTTGTTCAGTTTCTGACTCAAATGGTTCTCTACAGTCTTAGACCTACCAAACTTTGAGGAAAAAAGAATGGAATTCTGAGGGAGTAGATTTCATTTGGGGGAGATGGCAAAGAGCTAGGTGTGGGAGGGGCACTGCTTTGGCCATTTTCTAGAGAGACATCTCATTCAACTCTATGGTACAGTGTAAGGGTCAGTCTTTGGGATCTGGGGAGGAAGTCCAGGGATAAAGACCTTGGTGAGCAGAGAGGAAGAAGGTTGCATTGGAGTGCAGTAGGTGATGGAAGCCAGGCCTCGTCCCTATCAGTGTCTTCTCTCCCCAGTGTCACCCTACTCATTTCCTAGAGTCATCTTGTGGTCCCAGGGCCCAGTCCTGGCCTACGGTTGCCCAAGGACAGCTTCCAATTGGTCTAGAAGCTGCCAGTACAGACTACTATAGCCTGGGCCTGGGGGCTGGAGCATGTTTTGGAAAAATTCTGAGCTGAAGGAATAGATTCTTGTAGTTTTTAATCTATCTGTAGTCTGGAGTAACAGAAGCTGAAAACCAACTATAACTTAAAGATTAAGGTAGATAAACTAAGAACACAACTGGGAGGAAGGAGAGATGAGGCCAGGAAAGGAAGGGACAGAGGGAGAAAATGGTGGTCATGATGCTTGTTAGCTGCAGAACAGGTCCACAGAGAACTGCAGCTTCAAGTACAGGTGAGAACAGTGTGGACCAGAGAGGAGGGAGGGCTGCCTGAGGAAAGGGCCGGTTATGGCGTATCAGGACTGAGCATCCTGTTTTGTGATCTTGGGCCTTTCTACTACTCAAGATGTTCTGGAAGAGGGAGAGCTGGAGGGAGGGAAGGAGAGGAGTGGGGTCATAGAATCAGTTGGCCGACCAGTGATCTGTGAGGATGCAGGCCTTCCCTCTGCCCCCCAGCGGGGCTGTTTCCTTGCCGCTTTTGAATCAGGGTGGTGTGCTAGGTAGGCATAGATAAGTGTTGACTGGATACATTTAGACCTAGGGGTACAGTGTCCTGGCTGGGGCTGTTTTGGTGAACCTCAGGTGTGGTGAAGGGCTCGGCGTGAAGAAAGGCCTTGAGTGCTGTGGGGCTTGGTTTAGTCTCTGACATTTGTTTTTGACCGGAAGAGAGAACTGAGCAGAAGCATGTCACCTTTGAGAACATGTCTGTTTTTCCAGTTACAAGAACAGTTCTGCCAGGGGATGAGGGTGGCTTTGGTGATGTTGGAGGGTTAACTGGATGAGTCTGGCTTCTTCTATTGCCCATCCTTCCTGTCCCTGTTCAGTGGTAGCTCTGGGTCCAGGGAAGCTGAGCCGGTAGCTTGGCATTGCTCAGACTTCATAGAAAACGCTCCTGTTTGGAGTCAACAGCACAAGGATACAAGGAACTCGAGGAAGCCAAAAAGGACCTGGCAGTTTTCTGGCCATGAATGTTTTCTGGCTGGGAGAGATGGGGTGATCTGAAGGTCCCTGGCACTTTAGAAGCTTGGGATGTTAGTTCAGGATGCAAGGGCATTGGCAAGACACTGGAAAATAAGTCCGAGCTGGGTGGGAGCTTTGTAAGACGGGAAAACACAGGTGGTAAAGGTAAAGGCATGAAATGGAAAATGAAGGAGGGAAAATGGCAGAGATTCAGGAGATTAAGGATAAAATCCTTAAATGTGTTAAGATGTGCTATCTTGTTTAATGCTTTAACCTTTCAGATTTCCTGATTACTGTTTGGTCTTTATTTTTTCTAAATATTTATTTATTTACTATGTATACATCATACAGCTTTCTGCCTGCATGTATGACTGCAGGCCAGAAGAGGATATTGGATCCTATTACACATGGTTGTGAGCCACCATGTGGTTGCTGGGAATCGAACTCAGGACCTCTGGAAGAGCAGTCAGTGCTCTTAACCACTGAGCCATCTCTCCAGCCTTGTTTGGACTTTATTAATATATGACAACTGGGATTCTAATTTGCCCAAGGTTGAATGGCTTGTTGGTGAGATAGCAGGGGTAGGTCTGGAAAGTCGGGTCTCTGAGTCTGGGTCCACATTGTCTGTCCAAAGAGAAAGGTGCAGGAAGAGGAAGCCAAGAGCTTCTCCTTTCTCCTATCGATATCTCGGCCCTCCTCCGCCTGCCTCTAGCACTCTCTCTGGACATCTCTTTGGTTTTTTTTTTTTTTGTTTGTTTGTTTGTTTTGTTTTTCCGGAGCTGGGGACTGAACCCAGGGCCTTGCGCTTGCTAGGCAAGCGCTCTACCACTGAGCTAAATCCCCAACCCCTGGACATCTCTTTGGAAGCATCTGGCTCCCATCTTTGCATGGCTCCTCATCGAGTGACCAACAAGCAGTACCCTCAGATCAAAGAGCATGTGTGGCTTAAGAGGAAGCAGTGAGTACAGAGCAGCTGAGAGAAGGGGCAAGCAGGGGAAGCTGGTGTATATTAGTTGAAGCTTTGCAGCCTGGACCTGGAGAGTGTTTTTCAGAAAGGCTAACATTCAACAGATGGCAATGAACCATCCTGGCTACTTGAAGGCATGGAAGGGAGAAGTTAGAGTCAGGTAGACAGTTTAGGGCAGGAAGAAGAGGAATACACCAGGACCACCAGGAAGGACTACTCTATACTTACCATCGTTCCCACCTGGACTTGGAATGTCTGTACAAAAAGTCATGAGAAAATACCGTGGAACTGGAAATGGGATCAGTGTTGTAGGCCATGTGTGCATAGCACAGCAAGTGCCAATCAAAGAGAGGAGGCGGGGCCAGAGTGGAACCATAGAGGAAACCTGGGAGGGACAAGAGAGGAGCAGAGAGGCCTGCTTAAAGATCTGGGCGGAATGGGGAATAGTCACTCCTCCAACAGCTTCTTGGGAATGAGCTGGGGCACAACAGAGGAGGAAAGGCTGGATGAAAGCAGCTATTCCAGAAGATTCACCACCTGTTGTTTACTTCTCCTTATCTATCGCTCTTGAAGCTTTGTGATACATTCCTATGTTTATTAAGTGTCTCCTATGTACCAGTTATCTACCGTTTTAGGTGTTTGGGGTACATGACTCGGGGATGGGGGTGTGGAGAGTCAGAAACTATGACCTCTTGGAGATTAGTTTCTAGCAAGGAGAGACAGCCGATATGAGACACTATCCCCTGTACAGTCTGAGAGTAATAGAGCTGTGAGGAAGGGCAGAGAGAAGCCGAATGGAGGGAGGCTGAGGAAAGAAGAGTAATGTGTGCGGCTTAGAGGCTTAGAGGACATTCTGCCAAGAGACCAGGGCAGGCAGGGTCCTTTAGTGTTTTCCAGCTAAGGGGGATGCTCTCAGGGATGGCATGAGAAAGTAGCGGAGTAGACCAGATGGACAGCCATGAAGGAAACATGAGGGTTCAAGCTGTGAGCGAGCACCTTCCGTCTCAGTCCTTCAGGTTGCCGCACAGGCTCAGGGCAGGAACACAAGATCCTGCCAGCCGCTCTTCAAGCCCAGCTGTCCCATCACTCACGCCCGCTGCCCATTGGTTATTTTTGCTGTGGAATGTGCCAGCCCCTCGGATTCTCCTGGGGAACAGGGGCTCATGTTACCCCCCTCTATCCACTCAGCTCCTCCATCGGTGAGCTGCTGTGTTTGGGGGGGGGTGTCTAGGGTCCTCTGGCTGGAACTAGTATGGATGGACAAGTGTCCTATCTCAGTGCACATCCTCAAACACGTGTTTCCATGTATACCATTGGCCACCGGTGGGCTGAGAGACAAGAACACCCATATGTAGCCAGAAGGTGGAGATGGGACCTTAAGCCCCTCAGATTGGGTGCCACATGTCTTCAAGCCCAGCACAGAAAGGTTAAAGTTGAGACCAACCCGGTCTACATAATGAGCTCCAGGCCTACCAGGGCTATAAAATGAGAACCTGTCTCAAAACAAAATAATGAGAATTAAAAAGGGGGTCTCAAGTGTAAACAACTACAGGAGCTACGGAGAAACAAACAAACAAAAAGAAATAGTAATTACATTTGAATATGAGTGTGTTATCTCACCGTAAACCCAACCGAATTCATTGGGTCTGTGTATTTATTTCAGTGCCAAGAGTTTAAAGCAATAAGGTCAGGAGACATACCAAAGAACTAGCATGCGGTTCTTTATGACATAATGGTCAATAACCCAGTCAGAGAGTCCAGGTTCCCTCAATGTATTAGCTTTGTGACCTGGGACAAGTAATGGCTTTGTGGGACAAGTAATTGCTTGTGGAGATTAAATGAGTTACTCACACAAAGTCCTCAACATCACTTATCTCCATACAGACCAGTACAGACCAGACTCAGTACAGTACTTATTGCTGTAGTCATAGCTGGGACTGACAGCACCCAGTGCATGCTGGGATGAGACCTGTAGGGATGCAAGTTCTCTTAGCCTCAGCCACTTGTCAGTTAAACAGGGGTGGAAATACTCTTAGGAGTTTCAGGCTCTTGCCTTTGTTTTGAATGTGCTGACATTTGTAAAGTGCCAGACCCTTGGTAAACGTTAATGAAACCTAGGTACATTATCGTTAGGAAAGGAAGCTGGAACTTTGTTTAGACACAGTGTGTGTGTGTGTTTGATGTTGAATAAGGTGGGTTGGGCAGTAGTGTTGGGGGGGGGGCGCACAGCAAAAATCTTGTAAGTAGCTCACTTCTGAGAACATGAATTGACTTTAATTATTAGGAATATCTATGAGCAACCTTCACTGACTTCGTGTGTGTGTGTGTTTGGATGGTTGGGTGGATGGATGGATGGATGGATGGATGGATGGATGGATGGATGGATGGATGGATGGATGGATGGGAGGAGACATCACAGGAACATACAGAAATTAGAGCCAAAAGAGGCAAGCCCTTTTTAGAGGAGCCTGGATCCAAGACAGCCAGTAGTCCCAACCCAAGGACCTTTGCGCCGAGCATGACCTAGGCGCCCCCACCCGGTGCTGTACCCTGAGGTGAGTTGGGTGCTGTCTGACAGTGTGCTGTGTGCGCATGTTTGCGGAGTACGCCAGCGAAGATGCTGCTGACCTTCCATAGCCAGCCTGCAGGAGGAAAGGGGATGCGGCAAGGAGGCCTCTTCTCGCTACCTACGAAAGTGGCCTGAACCAAAGGCTACAGCACCCCTTTCTGTGCCTCAGTTTCCCCATGTGCCTGGGGCCCGAAAGGCAGATGTGGGGTGGGGGTACGGGCTCTCAGCGTCGGGAGGTGTTTCGTGGGAGAGCTGGAAAGCAGGCGAGTGCTGTCCCAGGGTGGGCAGAAGGGCTGGAAAAGGAAGGGTCGCCAGGTGGGGCGCAGGCTAGCGGAGGAAGGGCGGGCTCTGGGCGCCGCCGCCTTCGTCTTACCCCCACCCCAGCTCCGGAGGCCCGGCGGCTCCTTCCGCCACCCGCGCCGGCTCCTGCCCGCTCCCCAACTCGCCCCCGGCCCCGCCTCCGACTCCGCCCCGCCCCCGCCTGTCCCCTCCTCGCCCGGCCGCCGGCCCGGCCCCCTCCCCCGCCATGAAGAAGCTGTGGGTGAAGAAGCGTTTCCAGGTGAGGGCTCCGGGGGCGGGCGGCTCCGGGTGGGGGCAGGAAGGGCTGGGCGCCCCGAGGGAGGGCGGGTCACCGCGGCTGGGCCCAGGGGAGGGGGCGATGGAGTAGCGCTGGCCCCACCCCAGCCCTGCAGAGTGGGGGCGACGGGCCGGGCATGATCCTGGGGAGGGGGCGCCCTGGCCGGCTACTGGAAAGCGCAGGCCCCTCCCCGCGCTGAAGGGCAGAAGCCCCCCATCAACCTCAACCCCCTTGACCCCTTGAGGCCCCGGTTGCAGCCTCAGCACGTAGCGCCCACTGGCTGCTTTACCGTCTCACCCACATCCAGCCCTGGCTTCAGTCCCCGCCCGGCTTTTCCTGGGCCCCCCACTCTGCAGTCTTCGGTATTCCGGAGATCGTGAAAGCAAAGCGCATGGATCCGAGCCGAGCTCAATAAATTTCCCCAAGCTCTGTCCTCTACGTATTGGGGCCTCCTTCCTGCATTAGCGAGACGCTGGCTTTTGAGAAATAACTTTACCCTTTGCTAGCCCTATCCTGCCTGCTTGACACCTACCCCAGGTATCTGCCCTTCCCCGCAGTAGGAATCTGTGTCCTCGGCTCTCCATCTCTGTTAATTCTAGCGCCCCCACACCATCTTCCCTCAGTCACGCTGACTTCCTTGTCTCCTCCCCTGTATCTCTGGGCGTGCTGCTTTGACCCCAGGCTGAGTCTCTGTCCCTTAGGAAGTACTAGGGTTTGCTCTACCGCCTCTCTTCCTTCCCCGGTTCCTCCCCAGAGCCCAACTGGATACCCTAGAAGAAGGAGAGCTGAGCCATTTACGACTAGGACAACCTAGTGGCTCTGGTCTCTGTGCCCTGGCCCCGGGTGGAGTTCCTGTTTGATAATAGCAGATTGGAATGAGAGGCATATGGGCTCAGGAGCAAGCCTCCCCCTCAACAACTCATTCTGGCTTTTCTCTTTCAGAAAACCGGCCATTCCCGCCGGGCCTTTGGCCGACTTACCCATGGTGCGTGGACTTCTGGCTGCTTTCCCATGCCCACTTCTCTTTTTGGTCCATGTCCCTTCATGTGGCATTATGGCCCTGAAGATAGCCCATGAGATATGGAACCCCTCCCCATCTATCCACCCCCAAGAAGGACTATTATTCCCTGAAGAAAAGTCCTAGTATCTGGGAAGGGGCTCCTTAGCACATCCACCAAGGGCGTGGGCTCTCTGTTGTCCATCTGTGGGACCAAGTGCCATGTCTGGCAATGGTTACATGGCTGCTGCTTGTTTCGGTACTCAAAGGGAAACTGAGGCACAGAATATAATAGACTCTAGGATGCTGAAAACTGCCCAGGAATCTTTATTCCTAACCTAACCACAGCAATTATTATTATTATTATTATTATTATTATTATTATTATTATTATTATTGAGGACCATTCAGTAGTAGGGGAATTCTTGGGGGAAGATGGCTGCCACAGCCCAGTGCAGACAGGCAGAAATACGGTGCAAGCACTGTAGTAGAAGTTGGGACTGACTCCTAGTTAAGGAGGCAGCCCTGAGTCTGTGGCTGGGCGTGTGTGTGTGTGTGTGTGTGTGTGTGTGTGTGTGTGTGTGTGACTAGTGAGAGTATCGTATCGTGTGACTAGTGAGAGTATCAGTAAGTGCTAAGAGTACCAGAACGTCTGGGCAGTTGAGATGACAACCTAAGCATATGGCTCCCCAGTGCTGGTACATTCTGGGTGGGTCTCCCTCACCTCCCCATCCCAAAGAACATCTCTGGTATCCTTGGACAGTAGGGACCCTCATGCCTCCCTATGTCCTGCCTGCCTTCCGTGCCCCTTCCCACAAACACTCTGATAACTGTCTGTCCACATCTCTCTCCTGCTGCTCCTACGGAAGCGAAGTTTTCCGCTCCTGCAGAAAGCAGAGTTACGGTAGGAAGCTGGCTCCTGCCCTAACCCCTCATTCCCTTCCCCAACCCGGCCTGGGCTTCTCCTCACACTGTCTCAGTTATACCCTGATGCCTTCCGGCTGGTTTGGGGTTCAGGACAGCCTGGTCCTGCTGTTGGTTGCGAGCCTTGACAGTACAACTCTGAGGTGACTCCTTGTTCCTGGGATCCTGGAACCTAGACTTTTGAGCCCTGCTAGTTAGAGCCTTGCTATGTGGGGTGCTACTATTCAAGACCTAAAGCTATGGTGGACATGGAGAGGGTGGATGAGGCCCTGGTAAGCCATTGAGTGGGAGGGGGTGGTTTATTTGAAGGGGTCCATGGAAGTAAGGGTGAGCATCCGAGGATGAGTGGTCCAGAGATGGAGCCAGGGCACCAGCATGGGAGGAGCTACCTTAAGCATCCCAGGCTGGACAAGGGGATGTCAGATGCCGAAGAGAGTAGATGGGGTCCTGGAACTCTCCCTGTGGTTAAGATGGAAACTGCTGTGGGGGAGGCAGGAGGCGACTAGGGAAGAGTTGGAGGCGTAGGGAGGAGGTCCCTGCCCACACAGACCCCTTCTTATCCAGACTCGGAGACTGCTGAGGATGACATCAGCGATGTGCCGGGGACCCAGCGCCTGGAGCTTCGGGATGACAGGGCCTTCAGCACCCCCACGGGTGAGCTTTCTGGGTGCTTCAAGAGCAAGCAGACTGGCTTCCTACAAAGGTTGCCTCTGCCTCACTGTGCTCCTTTCTTTAGGGGGCTCTGACACCCTGGTGGGCACCTCCCTGGACACACCCCCGACCTCCGTGACAGGCACCTCAGAGGAGCAAGTGAGCTGGTGGGGCAGCGGGCAGACGGTCCTGGAGCAGGAAGCGGGCAGCGGGGGTGGCACCCGCCCCCTCCCAGGCAGCCCAAGGCAAGCACAGACAACCGGGGCCGGGCCACGGCACCTGGGGGTGGAGCCGCTGGTGCGGGCATCGCGAGCTAATCTGGTGGGCGCAAGCTGGGGGTCAGAGGATAGCCTTTCGGTGGCCAGTGACCTGTATGGCAGCGCGTTCAGTCTGTACAGAGGACGGGCGCTCTCGATCCACGTGTAAGTAATTGCTTCGCCTGGGTCCACACTGTCTCATCTCACCATGCTGTCCTGTGCGGCCCCATCACTGCTCCACCAGCCTCCACCCCAGTTTTCTCTGCCTCATCCATCTCTGTGCATTCCATTCCCCACTGCTTCCACTCCTAGCCTTGGCTACACTCTCTCCTCACACCACTCCCACCCACGGCCTCCTGCTCCCACCTGTGCTGGCTCACAGTGCGGTCTTCGTGGTCTTGTGGACCCCCCTCTGTCCCTTCCACGTCTCCTCTTAGAGCTCCAGTTTGCCAGGGCCCCTCTCCTGCCTCGCCCATGTAGGCTCCAGTTGTCCTAGGATCCCCCCCCTCAGAGGCCCCCTCCGTGCCTGCTGTCTCAGCAGCTGCTGCCTTTTCCTCTCCCTGCAC
Organism: Rattus norvegicus; assembly: GCF_021556685.1. Taxonomy (NCBI): domain Eukaryota; kingdom Metazoa; phylum Chordata; class Mammalia; order Rodentia; family Muridae; genus Rattus; species Rattus norvegicus. The sequence continues at coordinate 92,013,636 of NC_141542.1, forward strand.
ATTCCTGTTCCCATGTGGGCCTTTTTCTGGGAGGAACAGAACCTTTCTGCACGGCAGCTCCCGGGAGAGCAGGAGAGAGCAGGGGAACGAGACAGCGCCCAGGAGAGAGAAGAGAGTGAGGTGGTCAGGGGCAGCTGGGGCAAGGGGCCTGTGGAGGAAGGTCGTGGGCTGTGGGGTGGCCGGGGGCTGAAAGATGAGGAGGGGGTGGAAAGAGGGAGCTGGGGTGGAGGGGGAGGGTTGGAGTAGCAGTGGTAGGGGGGTGTGATGATCTCTTGGACCACACCTGAGGATGGGTCCCTGGCCGATGTGGTAAGGGGATGCATGACACGTGGAGGTGTTGGAGTGAGGTATTGAAGCCATTTTTGGAGATTTGGGGGAAAGCAGAAATGGGGGGGCAATCTGCTATGCCAGAAGTGGGGAGTGGCTGATGATAGACTTGATGGGGTATTTGGGGAACTGAAAGGGGGCTTGATTGTGATGGGCGTAGGTGCTGGGTGGACATACGGAGAATAAGTAAGGGGCCCTAGTAGGTTGCTTAAGAGGGTGCTTAGAGTGGCTAGTGAAGAGCCGGCAAGAAGCCTTGGGTAGGGCAGGGGCCTTGGGAGCTCCTTGGCCTATCTTATTGCCGCTACCAGGCACTCCTTCCCAGCCTTTCTTTCCCAGGCCCCAGCCGGAGCCTGGAGTTGCTATGGCAACTTCAGAGGAACCCATTTCCTTAGTGATATCTATGGTACAGAGTCTGGCCCGGAGCTTGGAGCTGCCAGCAAGAGGTCTCCTCTGCCGTCCCCAATTTCTCTTCAGGCCTCACCCAGTTCCCAGAGTTCATTCCTTAAGGACTCTTGCCCTCCACCCCCACCCCAAGTAGACTGTCTCCTTGCTGGCGTCCCCACCCTTACCCCTTCCTTCTCTTCCAGGCAGGGGTGGGTCTACAGAGTGGGTGGTGACTCAGGTAGTCTAAAATATCCTTATATCGAAGCAGCCAAAGAACTTAGGCTCCTGGATGGTACTGTACTATTTCTTCTTTCCGTGTCCCCAGAAACCGAGGCAGTTGGACAGGAGCAAAGGCTTAGGGTTCACGATATCTGTCTTCTGTTCCTAGCACCAAGTCTTAGCTGCCACCTTGGGAGGGCACTGATTCTCTTTGAACCAGCCTCAAGTTTATTTATCTGTAAATAGAGACAGTATCAATTGTTCTGTTGAGGGACTTCTGTAAGGATTTTTTTTTCTTAAAAAAAAAAAAAAAAAAAGCCAGCCCAAATGCAAGTGAAGCCTTAATTCATGCCTGGCACACACTAAGTATTCATTGAGCATGCTCATGAGTTTCCAGCTCTCTCTAATATGTCAGGTATGATAACAGCTCTCGGAAACCTTTTCTTGCAAACCATCATGTATAACATGTCCTTTCCCCGTCCAGATAGGGGAAACTGAGGCCTAGCTCCTAGGCATCAAAACTCTGTTTGATGAGCTGGTACTTTAGGTTGACAGGCGTCTTCACGCCTCATCTCCCGCACCCTTTGCTCAGTCCCACTTGGTAGTTATTTCTGAGCAGGGCTAATTCTGAGGGAGGACTTCTGTGCTTCTCAGAAGGGTTTCCAAGGACTCAGATTTTTCCCCATGTGGGGTAGACAGAAGCCTATACCATGAGGAAATTGATCAAGACCTATGGGAATCTGGATATTCCATTCCCAGAGACCCCATGTGCTGTATGCATTGTTCAGCCAGTGTTTGGGAATGGACTCAGGAATCATCACAAGGATAGGATACGGGCCCCCCCTAAAGACTCTGCCTAGTTAGGAGGCAGTTGCTCAGTGTGAAGGACAAGTATCCTGTCCAGACTGGGTAGGGCTGCTGTGAGGACCAGTGTGGAGCAGGAATAAGTAGGAGGCACATTCCTGAGAGGAGCCCCTCCCCATCCAGCCCTTCTGTTTTCCGTTGCCATCTCATCTCTGGGTCCTCCTCAGCCATTCCTTTCTCCCCCTCAAGCTCAGTTCTTGCTGTGTCCCAGCTTCCAGGGCTTGGGGGAGGGGGCTGGCCAGAACCCCTGGGGCTGAGTCTGTATTTGGACCCAGCCAATAGCCCAGTCTTCTGGTGCATGAGCCGCTGGCCTTTCCCCAGCACCTGCTCTGGCTGTGCCCTCATGGGGGTGGGGCAGGAAAATCTGGCCCGTGTCACCCCAAGCCTGTCCAGCATGCCCCACTGCTCAAACCCTCTCGCAAGCTAGGGGTCTCAGAGGGAAGGCCTCCTGAGTCCTCCACCCCTCTCGGCCTTGGTTCTGCAGCAGCATTCCTCCGAGTGGATTGCGCAGAGAGGAGCCTGACCTTCAGCCTCAACCGGCCAGTGATGCCCTTCGTCCACGTCCTGCCCTTCCACCTCCCTCCAAGTCCGCTCTGCTTCCGCCACCATCTCCTCGGGTGGGTAAGAGGGCTCTGCCAGGATCTAGTGCCCAGCCCCCAGCTACTCCCACTTCGCCCCATCGGCGTACTCAGGAGCCCTCGCTGCCTGAGGACATCACCACCACCGAAGAGAAGCGAGGGAAAAAGCCTAAGTCATCGGGGCCGTCGCTGGCGGGCACAGTGGAGTCCCGGCCCCAGACGCCATTGAGCGAAGCTTCAGGTCGCCTGTCAGCACTGGGCCGTTCGCCCCGGCTGGTGCGCGCCGGCTCCCGCATCCTGGACAAGCTGCAGTTCTTCGAGGAGCGGCGCCGCAGCCTGGAGCGCAGCGACTCGCCGCCAGCGCCCCTGCGGCCCTGGGTGCCCCTGCGCAAGGCTCGCTCGCTGGAGCAGCCGAAGTCCGAGGGTGGCGCGGCGTGGGACACACCCGGGGCCTCTCAGGAGGAGCTGCGGTCACCTAGGGGCAGTGTGGCAGAGCGGCGTCGCCTGTTCCAACAAAAGGCGGCCTCTCTGGACGAGCGCACGCGACAACGCAGTGCAACCTCGGACCTCGAGCTCCGCTTCGCCCAGGAGCTGGGTCGCATCCGCCGATCTACGTCCCGGGAGGAGCTGGTGCGTTCGCACGAGTCCCTGCGTGCCACGCTGCAGCGCGCCCCATCCCCTCGAGAGCCCGGCGAGCCCCCACTCTTCTCCCGGCCCTCCACACCCAAGACCTCACGGGCTGTGAGCCCGGCTGCCACCCAGCCGCCTCCTCCCAGTGGCGCGGGCAAATCTGGGGACGAGACTGGGAGACCCCGAAGCAGAGGGCCGGTGGGCAGGACTGAACCGGGGGAAGGCCCACAGCAGGAGATCAAGCGTCGGGACCAATTCCCACTCACCCGGAGCAGAGCCATCCAGGAGTGCAGGAGCCCTGTGCCGCCCTTCACCGCGGATCCTCCAGAGAGCAGGACAAAAGCCCCCTCTGCTCGCAAGCGGGAACCCCCTGCCCAAGCCGTGCGCTTTCTGCCCTGGGCCACTCCGGGAGTGGAGGACTCTGTTCTGCCCCAAACCTTGGAGAAGAACAGAGCGGGACCTGAGGCTGAGAAAAGGCTTCGTAGAGGACCTGAGGAGGATGGTCCCTGGGGGGCCTGGGACCGTAGAGGGACCCGCAGCCAAGGCAAAGGTCGCCGTGCTCGGCCTACTTCCCCTGAGCTCGGTAAGAGCACAGAGAGAGCTGAGAATAATCCCCTGATACCGGTTGAGAGAGCTCAGGGAACAGTAAGACTGCTTGGAGGCTGAAGTCAGTTTTGCAGCTTCTATCATGGACACAGGCAGGGATTGGAGTAAAGGTGCCATGTTAGGTCTGCTTCTGATGGGGTGCAATGTGAGTGTGCTCAGTGAAGCAGTGGTGTAGGCACAGCCCGGGTGTCTGTTGTAGATCGGGAGGCCCGGACTGTTAGGCAGTGGGGCCAAGGACCAACAGCTGGAGGTGCTGGCTGGAACCTAAGGAGTACTCACGGCCTCTCACATCCATTTGTGGGAACCGGCAGTCTAAAATTCTTGAAAAAACCGGAAGCTTCCCTAACCCTTTACTCTGTCACCCCCACGCCCCAATTCCAATTTGTAGCCACGAAGGTCTGAGGCACACTCATCTTCTAGCCTGCCCTATCCCACCTTGCATCCTGCCTTACTGATTCCTATAATGAATGAGCAACACCACTGACAGAATGCTACCGTCCCCAACTGCCTGCTGCTTCCCCCCAGTGTGTCCCAGGGCCTGCCAGTACCTGCGTTATTGCACTGACCGCCTCGTAATTTGCTCCATCAAAATTATTTTTCACCTGTGTGTCAGCACCTCCAAGTCTTTAGGCATTTGTAGGCTCCCGTCCATCGTACATACCACGATTACCGGTGTTCCCACAACAGTGTCCAGATGTTGTGTCAAATAGGCCCATAGAGATGTTACCTCCTCTCTGTCTGCATACCAGCTGTACAAAGCACCGGATGCTACCCGGCTGCCTTCCCCATAACAAAGCTGAGGCTCAGAGAGATGGTCTCATTTGTTGAAGGTGATAAAGTTAAGAGAGCCAACCTGGGGTCCTCATTGTCCTTGTGGCTACCAACATTGTTCATTGTCTAGCTGATAGACTGTTAGAGGTAGAAGGAGGGAGGGAGAGCTCAATGGGAAAGCATTTGTCCAATACGCAAGAGGCTCTGAGCTCAACCTCCAGCATACATTTAGAAGATGCCCAGCAAGATTCACAGAAGTGTGGTCTTCAACTCTTTGTGTGTACTAAGCAGGCACCTATCTTATTTCCTGTTGTGTTCCTGGTTCTCTGTGCCTGGTGAAGCATAGCGTTACTGTCTGCTGAAGGGACAGAGTCAAAGCTGATTCTCCTAAGACTACCAGATCTCTCTACCACTGCCTCTTCAGGGAATCTGGTGGCCTTACATGTTTGACTATTTCCCCACCTCTACCAGCCACATTTCCCTGTAAACCTAGGATTGCTATTTAGGTCTTAGTAGCTTGTTTGCTGTCCATGGGTGCTTAGAGAGTCTTGTGGACCCTAGAGTGCTTTCCAAGATCTGCCAGGACATACAAAATGGCCAATTCATGTGAAGACACCCACTGCATATACCACTGCCCTCCAGTGCCAGCAGTAACTGGGAGTAAAGTGTCTGCCACCCTGTTCGGATTAAGAACATTTGCTCTGGCTTTCCCTTCCTTTGTCTCAGGATATTCAAGAGAGAGAGAGAGAGAGGCCTTTGCTTCACGAAGACCCTGCCTTTTAGAAACTCTTCATGTTGGGTTTTGGTTTTCTAGGATTCTTTACTGCCAACATCCCCTCTCTCCAGAAATGTCTGCCACCCAATACCCCCACAAGTCTTATGTCCCCTTACCCTCTCTACCTCTCCTCCTGTGTCTGGCAGAGTCCTCGGACGACTCCTATGTGTCCGCTGGGGAAGAGCCCCTGGAGGCACCAGTGTTTGAGATACCCCTGCAGAACATGGTGGTGGCGCCAGGAGCTGATGTACTACTTAAGTGTATCATCACCGCCAACCCCCCACCCCAAGGTGAGCTGCAGGGAGAGCTGAAGGCTGGTGGGTTGTGGTGGGGAATATGTGGTATGGGGACAGGATAGGTTTCCTGGAATCCTCTTACGGCATCATAGAGAAGAGGAAAACTGTCCGTCCATAGGGCTACCCTGACTCTGGCATATTTTGGAAGATTCTCCCCTATTTCCCCAGCTCAGGGGTAAGGCAGCCTGAGCTTCTGGAGTGAGGGCAGATTCCTCAAAATTCCCCAAAGGGGAGAAGGCTGAAGATGTACTTCGTTGGCAGAGTGCTTGCCTAGCATACACATGGTTCTGAGTTCGCCCTACACCACTGCATGATACGGTGGAGCATCCTTAATCCCAGCTACATAGTCAGCCTGGGCCCCATGAGACCCTGTCTCAATTAAAAAATTATAAAAAAAAATATTGGAATGGAAAAGCAATAAACTGAGCTCCTGTGGGGTGGGGGCAAGGATGAGAGTTCCCAGCAAAGCCTTTGTGGCCATGGTAAGCTGGTTCTTCCTCCTTCACCACAGTGTCCTGGAAAAAGGATGGGTCCGTGTTACACAGTGAGGGTCGTCTTCTCATCCGGGCTGAAGGTGAACGGCACACACTGCTACTTAGAGAGGCCCAGGCTGCTGATGCTGGGAGCTACACAGCCACTGCCACCAACGAACTGGGCCAGGCTAGCTGTGCTTCTTCTCTGGCCGTGAGACCTGGTAGGGAGCCTTCCAGAGGGGGTTCAGGTTGGGGTGAGCTGTGGATTCTTCCTGGTGAACGTGAGGGTGTAGGTTCCGAGTCCTGGCTTCCTGGTGTGCACAGTTCTTCCTCGTGCTGGGTCTGACTCTCTGGAGGAAGGAGTTTATGTGATCCTAGACTCAGGACAGGGGTCCCCTAATCCAGAAAAAAATCCATGAGGTTGGCAAAATCCATCTTTGAACATCCTAAAGAGCAGTGGTTCTCAGCCTTCCTGAGGTTGCCACCCTTTAATATACCTCATGATGTGGCGATGCCCCCAATGTTATTTCTGTCGCTACTTCACAACCATAATTTGCTACTGTATGAATCATAATGTAAATGTCTATGTTTTCTGATGGTCTTAGGCTACCCTGTAAAAGAACAACTAGACCTCAAAGGGATTGGGACCCACAGGTTGAAAACCACTGCTATAAGCGGTATCTCTGAATGGCGTCTGGTGGAAAGGTCAATCGTCTTTGCATCTATGAGAAAGAGAATGATTTAGTTCAAGGGATTTAAGAGGCACCAAGAGCTTCTGAGATCCACTTCTTCCTAGGACAAGGAGAAAATAGAAGTAACAAAAAGAGCCATGTTCTGTATCTGTTCTCATTGGATCTCCGGCCCTACAGAGGCAGCACTGAGAATACCCCTCGGTGTTGGCCATGCTGAGGCTGTCCCATCTGTTCTTTATGAGGGCCGTCACTTGGTGCCAGACTACTTCCTCTGAGTCTCAGCCCAGTATCTCACTGGTTCACGTAGGGCTGGACCAGTATCTATGTGCCTGGCAGTTCTAGTCATTTTAGTGGTTACTCTAACAATGTGGTGACCTTGGGTAGTGGGGAGGGGGATGGGCAAGGTGTTGAAGCAAGAAAAGATGATGGTGAAACCCACAGATGTTACCAAATGGATGTTTCCAATGGGTGTCCAAACTCTCTAGGAGGCCAGAGCTTGGGGAACAGTGATCTGGCGTGCTTGATCCGAAGCTACGGGGCCCTGGAGGAGGCTAGGAGGCAGCACGTCTCGTGCTCTGCCTTTCTTTCACTCAGTGTTGCAGAGACAGGCTCGGAGCCCATGGATACACATGCCAGAGCCTCAGCCTTTAACGCATTCCCAATTTAGGAGTTCTTGGTGGGCTCCGGTATCAGCCTTTGGGCTGTGTTAGCTCCTTTGGTGGCATGTCTGACCTGTGGTCTTTTTCCTTCATTCCACATCCCTCCCTGGAGATCTTTGAGGCTTTCTCCTCTCTCCCCACTCTCCCACTAGGCTGAATCATGTCCACCCGTCCACTTCCTGCCTCCTTCTTTCCATCAGCTCTGGGCTTTCCTGCCTCCTTCCTTCCATCACCTCTGGGATCTGGCCTCTGACTCAGCTCCCAGCTCTCCTAGGGGCCCCAGGCCTGGCTCCAGAATTCCAGTCAATACCTGGCTTGGGCTGAGAGCTGGCAAGGGGGGAGGGTATGAGGTGCCCCAGTCCTGGCTGCTGGCCACCTGGGAACCATGTAAGGTTTGGAAAGCAGCTCTGGGCACGGCAGCTGTCAGCACTTGACTGGGAGCTCTGTGTCTGCCACGTTGAGTCTCCCGAGCTTTGGTTCCCTCATTTGTAAACCAGAGATAATTATACCATCCTCTCGGATGGGAGCGAATGTGCGAATGAGCTTTATGGACTGTAAAGCTGTAGACAAATGTTAGTTGTTAGCGTTTGAGAGCAATGCTGTGCACATGAGCTCAGCTTTCCGTGAGGATCCGGAAAGTGCCCTGTCCTTCCCTGCCCTTTTCTTCATACCGGCTGTGCCTTGGGGATTCCACTCCTGCTCTTCCAGAGCCCTCTGCCGTCTAGACCCTCCATGCCCTCCAGCCCCTGGGTCCTCAGTGCATCATGGCTCCGGTGCCTGCTTCACCCTGGGCAGCCAGAAAACTTCCGTCGTGTCATTAGGCATAGCAAGCATCACAACAGGCCTCATACATCAGACTGGCTCCAGGGCCCAAGAGGCTGGCAGGCAGGTCCAGACTCTGCACTGGCTGTGGAGCGAGCTGACTTTCTTACCCTACAAGGCACTGTTTGGTCTCGAGTGGTTGGATGGAGGCCACGAGGCCCAGAGAGGAGCTGGAGCGGGCAGAACCACTGGGGCAAAGACATGGACAATAGAGGGGGTCCCAGACCACGTGTCCATAGGTAGTGATGATGGGGTCGTCTGGCCATGGGAGCACAGGGAGTATGTGGAGGGAAATGGCACTGTCTTGTGGGAAGACAATTCTACTGAGCCACTGACTTTACTTACGACCTCCCCTACCCTTGTACCCAGGGCCATGGAAACCAGGCTGGATGCCCACCGGGGGTAATCATCCCATCAGAGCCTGCTTTTGAAAACCCACAAGTGTCAATTCTTGGTTGGGGACGACAGTAGCCAGGACCCAGGCAACTAGAGAATACAGCCATTGGCCTGGGGAGGGAGGCTTGCCCGAGCCCTGAGCCAACTTCACCCACTGGGTAACTCTAAGTGGGGTTTAGATGGAGGGGGTCTCTGGAGTGTGAGGTGAGTGCCTAACTGAAGGGAAGCTTCTGATAGCTGCCACATCTGTCCCATAGCCTCCATTGAGTGCCTACTGATGCAGGCACCCTGTCTCTGAGCATTTGCTTCTGTTAGCGGAGTAACATGTACCTTTTCCCCCCCAAAATCTGTCCATGTCTCTTTCCTTGTGCTC
>NC_141542.1:99367500-99380000 GCF_021556685.1 Rattus norvegicus
TAGTTTGATTGGCATGTTGTCTAGGGTCTGCATTGAGGCAGAACACCATGGTGGACATGCAGAGTGGAACAGAACCACTCACCCAAGGGTGGGAAGTGAAAGAATGAGAGTAAAGATCTCGGTTCTACAGACCCCTTCACGGCTACTCCCTTTAAGACCTCCTACTAGGCCCACACTCTCTTTTAAAAATTAAAAATAATTGAGGAAAAAATTGTGACATTCAGTTCAGGCTGATCTTGAACATGTGATCTCCCTGCCTCACTCTGCTGGTGCCGGGATGAGAGGTACCTACTCCTTTCCTGGGCTAGGCCTCACTTCTACAATCTTCCACCAACAACACAGACTGAAGATGAGGCCTTCTGCACACGAGCTCTTGGGAGACTCTCAAGATCCAAGCTACATCATTAGTTTTCTTCTAGAATCTTCTCTTGGCAAAAACATCGTTCTGGAAGTTTTGTTGGAATAGATATAACTCATGCTGAGTCTGAAATCAAATTACTGAGGTAAGAACTGATGAACAAATGCTAAGAACAGAAATTCACTTTTTTAAAAAACATTTTGCATTCCAACAGGCTATTTCAAACTTATTTTTACTCTACACTGAATATGCCACAAAAATGTCTACCCCCGGTACTTTGTGAAAGACTGAATTATGACTTTGGTTCCTTGCATGGAGGGCATATTTCAACACCAATTGTTGGTCCTGGTCTCAGTTACTAACTCACTGGGACTTGTAGGGAGGGGTGGGAAGCAACAATTCAATTAATTAACTAATTAATTAATTAATTCTCTCATACAGTACATCCCAACTACAGTTTCCTCTCCATTCTAACCAGTTCCCAAGTGGAGTTGTTCCTGTGGCTGCCTGGAGTGCTCGATTTGTAAGCTACTACTTAACAAACAGTAACAGCCAACACTTACTGCTTAATGTTTGGAAGAAGAGGTTTCTGTAGTCAGTTTAGTTTTTTTTTTTTTTTTATCACCTTGGCAATTTCCCTAGAGGGTAACGAGATGATGGTGCGTGCAGTAGATGCTGGCCGGTATCCCATGGAGTCCAGACTCATCTTCTGACTAGTTGTCATGTGTTGTTTCTGCCCATGGAATCTTTGGTTTCATTGGTTTTGCTTATGAATGTTCCACACAGTGTCTTGTAGACAAGACACGTTCTATTGCTAAAAAAGAAGTTTAAAATCTGGTCTCTCACCTGGCTATTTTAAAGTCACATATCAATGAGCTAGAACACTGGGATCTTGGGTCGCCATGGGTCCTCCTTATTCAGAATACTTTGCTTTTTAAAAATCACTGTTTGCAAATGTGTTTTCAGTGGTCTAAATTCTATTAATAGTAAAAGAAAAGGTGCGAGAGCATGTACACTTGGAGACATGGAGTTAAGGTTTTCCAGGCTCCTTTACTAGAATGTTCCTGGGACCCTCGATTATTATTTTGGAGACACTGAGAGGAGGCGGTGGAAAGTAGAGCTGCTGTGGAAGCGACACCTGTCTGGTCCTAATGCTTCACTTTTCCCTAATTCTTTGCTTCCCGGAAGACAAAGTGGCTGATAGAAGCGATAGGACCTGACTCCTGACTGCAAACCATGGTGGCCTCATTGGGTCAAATACTATACCATAGGATCACAAGACGACAAAGGCAAGACGGGTTGACACACACCTTCTTTAGGACCTTGAGTGTAGCTGCTTCACCCGTTGGGATCCTGTTCTTCAGGTCACCACATGCTGTGCCTGACCACGTCTTGTAGATGCTGTTCAGTTGTTGCCTTATCAGTGAGGACTTCCCTTGTCTAAAATGACCCTCTTTTCTCACCTTTTAAAAATCGCCAGTTATATATGTGTCACTGTTAGCGCCTTTCTTCAGCCCTAAAAGAGAATAAAAGAGACGGTCGCTGTGATCATTTCTTTTTTATGTTCCTAGGACTTCATCGGGCTCAGCGAACAGATCAGATGTCTAATGCACACTATGGAAATATAGGACATGAGACTGGTAATTCTAGCAGTCGGTGCTCTCCAGAGAAATATAATCAGCAAGAGACAAACACAGACACATATAAGTAATATTAGAAGCCGGTATCTTTTATGAATGGTTCTAATGGTGCCCTGAGAATCTAAAATTGTATAAATTCATAGAAAACAAAATTTTGAATTTAGAAGCATGGCATCATCTAATTGGGCCTGGTGGTGCACACCCTTAACCCTGCCACTCAGGAGGTGGAGGCAGGTGAATCTCTGTGAATTTGAGGGCTGTCTGGTCTACACAGCAAGCCTCGGGCCATGAAGGGACTCTGTCTCAAAACAGGGGCACAGAAATCTGCTATCATCTAGAAGTTGTTTAAATTTAATGGCATTTTATTTTCATATACCCCAATTGTGCTATATTCTTTTAGTATTTAGGATGCTTGCATTTAAATAATGTTAAATATTTGTCCAGAGGCCTCTCTGAGGAGGAATTTTTGCAGTGGGTTTGACTGTAATTGAGATAATTGCCTTGGAAAACATTGGACGCTTAAAATATTTTCTGCTCTTTGAATCTCACGGGAGTGCCTCTCCATTGGCAGATTGACCTATAACCATATAGCCTTACCTGAGAAAACAGTGACGTCACTCCAGGTCTGTTTTGTGCTCTTGGGACTGCATGGTTATTGTTCACTGTTCAGAGAACTTTGGAGTTGAGAAATAAGTTCGATTTGAGTTTATCATCTCAAAATGGCTTTAAATGACCTCAATCCTACTCATAATAGGAATCAGGACTCAGAGTTAAAGTTATTCAGGTTTTTTACTGGACTAGTCCTTGGAGACCTGCTGGGAGGAAGCTGTGGAGGAAAAGACCCTGGAAGGTGGTGATAGTGATCATGATGTTGAACTGTCGATGGAGAGAGATACTGAGCATCTTTTAGAGAGGGTCTTGAAGTTTGCTAACTTATTTAAAGTCTATCTTCTCGTCCTGCTGAGAACCACATGCTTTCTTTTCCTTTTCTTGAATCATGTACTCTCTGTCAGACTTCGAGTAAGTGAAGTGTGTGTGTGTGTGTGTGTGTTCAATGCGAAAGAAAGCCAGAAGATAAATGGGAACTGTTAAAGAACAGATGTGTTAATAGTTGGTGTCTGGACTTATTCGGAAGTCAATTCTTGGGCAGTGAGAAATTAAACTGTATCTGTGAATATATTTATATTTACTTATAACAGTCAACCTGCCACCTGAATAATTCACTTCGAGAGAAAGCTATAGATAGTGATGTCTATCAGAAAGTGTGTAAGCATGGGCATAAGTCTGGCTCAAGAACTGTGGAAAGATGACCCCGTACACACACCACATCTGTAATCTGCCACCGATTCTGCCATTTCCCAAAGTGGGTCCAGATGAAGACAGCTTTGTTTTGGAGATGCATTTGATCCCTGGTCCTGGGACCTGTGATAAATAATGTTCCATCATATATCAACCAAGCTCCTGGTTAAATCATCAGTGCCAAACACAACCAGAACCTGGATAACATCGATGGAAAGCTAAGCTACAACGAGAAAAGCTTCACTACTGGTTACACCAAGGTCAATTGCCTTCCATTCACTTCTTCACTGAGAGTGGGTTATAGAGTTCAAGTACCAGCTTCATCAGGGTCTAGCTATGATCTTGATCATGAAAATGCAGCCAATAGCATGGCAAACATGACCTTTATTCTTCATGGCTGCCTACACACAACTCCTAGAGGTTGACATGTGGGAGAAAGTGGAAACATTCACTTGTGTGAGCTCCTCTGATGAGGTCCCTCTCTCCCACCTGATATCCATTCATCCACTCTCTCCTCTTCAGCCATCACTCTTTGACATGGCTTGCTCATTCCAAGCCCCACCATTGTCTCACAGTTCTTCAGCATCCACACAAAATGCATCTTGCTTCCCTAGTTCCTCCCTTTCCTCTTCTAACCCAGTTTTCTTCTCTTCTAGTTACCTTTTCTCATGGTCACACAGATTCTTCTTATGATGCGAGTCATTCAGTCAGTCATCTGTCTGGATCTTCAGCCACCTCTCATTCCTGTTCTCTTGGTCAACTTCTTCTACTGTATATCTTCAGCTACACTGGGAACCTGTAGACTCCTAACGAAGCAACCTCCTTTCTTAATACATTTGTCTTCAAACCAGTGGTTCTCAAACTGTAGGTCGCGACCCCTTTAGGGTTGACTGGCCCTTTCACAGGGGTCACCTAAGACCGTTGGAAAACACAGATATTTACATTATGCTTCATAATAGTAGCAAAATTATAGTTATGAAGTAGCAATGGGAATCATTTTATGACTGCTGTTGGGGGAGGTCAGCACACCATGAGAAACTGTATTAAAGGGTCACAACATTGGGAAGGTTTAGGATCATTGCTTAAAACAAACATGTCATTGTCATTTCTGGTCTGTGTTTTGGTTAGAGCTCTGTAGAAGAAGAAAGCCAACCCCAGAAAAGAATAATATTCAGTTTGCTTCATTTATTTTTGCTGGCGAGCATCCCGTAGCATGATTCCATTATGACCTCAGCAGCAGCAGCCTCAGTATGACTGAGCATAAGGCAGTATTGAGAGAAAAGTTTCTCCGCCCAGTCAGTCCTTCTACCCACACGTGGCCTGATCGCAGGATCAGTAGCCCTCCGTCTTACCCTTTCATCCTCAGAGACTATAACCTATTTCCCAGGGAAGAGGGAAGCTGCCCGATGCCCTCCCTCTCCCTGATGAGTCAGGATATGCCCATGACTGTTTGAGTGAGAGTGTCCCCCACAGGCTTCGTAGTTTTTGAATACTTGGTCCCCAGCTGGTGGTACCGTTTGGGGGAAGTAATGGAATTTTTAGGACATAAAGCCCTGCTGGAGGAAGTACACTATTGGGGGTGGGCTTGAGTGTTCATAGCTTTGCCCCACTTTCAGTTTGCGTTCTCTACTTTCTGTATGTGGTTGAAGATGCGATCAGGCAGCTTCCTGCTCCGGCTATACACCGCTATGTCTTTCCTCACCATTATGGACTCTCCCTCTGGAACAGTTATTGCAAACAAATGCTCCCGGGTTCTGCAGAGTCTTCTTTCTTGGACCGGTTGTCCCTTGGGCACCGTTGCCTTGCTCCTCTCACCTTGTGACAACATTTACACTGAATTTTTCCTTTTATGCTTTTATGAATATCTTATTTAAAAATAAAATATTTATCAACACCTTCTTTTCTTTTTTCTTTTTGTTTTATTTTTTGAAACAGGATCTCACTATGTAACTTACTGGAGCTTACTATGAAGACCAGGCTGGCCTTGAACTCACAGAGATCTGCCTACCTCTGCTTCCTGAGTGCTGGGATTAAAGGTCACCGTGCCTAGCTTATTAATTTTTTGATTTCAACCCCCCTCCTTTAACCAGCAGCTCCCTTTACTGCTGGTTTATCTTCTGGCCTTGAACTCACAGAGATCTGCCTACCTCTGCTTCCTGAGTGCTGGGATTAAAGGTCACCGTGCCTAGCTTATTAATTTTTTGATTTCAACCCCCCTCCTTTAACCAGCAGCTCCCTTTACTGCTGGTTTATCTTCCCACCTTGCATCATAGATCATCTTGAACAAGCTGTCAGGATTGACTGGCTCAATATCAACTTGCCAGAATAATAATTTAAAAAAGGGACTTTTGTGTTTGCAAACAGAGTGAGAATGTTTCAGCAATGCACGACTTGACTTTCCAACATTAATATTTGGTTTTGTGTGCATGAATGTTTTTCTTGCCTGCATGATATGGACCCCCGATACCTGTTGTATCTCCTGGAATTGGGATTACGGATGGTTGTGAGCCGCCATGTAAGGACTGGGAATTGAATGCAGATCTTCTCCGAGAGTGACAAGTACTCTTAACTGCTGACCCACCTGTCCAACCTTTCCAATATTAATATTAATTGACATTATTGATTGCTCTTTCTCATGTAGAACTTTTTGTCCCTTGACTGCTATCTTTACAGACAAACATGTTTGATTTTCTTCTGTCCCCCCAATCCCCCCCAGTCACTGTGCAGGGTCATTTTTTCCCACTAAATAATTGGCCTTATTTGGAATTCCTCAAGGCTCCAAGACTGGGCCACTTCCCATCTCATTTTAAACATTTTTGGAGGCAGTTTCTTTTCTGCTACTGGTTTCTCTTCATGCCCCATTTGAATGTTTAGCAGAGGCATTTCAAATAGGTTGTGTTTTTCAGACTCATACTGACTTGTTTGTGCCCAAAGCTAATGTTTCTGCCAAAAAAAAAAAAAAAAAAAAAGACAGGAAAGCCATCTGCTCAGAACCAAGTTAAACCTTTATTCTTTTTTTATAAAGTATTCTTGCACTATATATATATATATATATATATATATATATATATATACACATATCTCCTATTATTATTTTATCCCCTTTCTCCTGCCATGCCTTCTCATTCCACAAAATTTCCCCTCCTACTTTCACATAGAGAACTGAGTCTGGGGTTCGTGGCTCTGCCCTCACCACCAGGCTGATCCTCAAGCTCTGATCTTCTGATGCCTGGGTCCTGCTTCTTTAATGCTCATGTGGAGATGCCGCTCCCGTTACACCTTTACTCTAGCATTTGAGCACCTCTCTTGTTGGTTCATTTATGCATCTTTATCCTCTCAGTATCGTCATGCAGGTTTACCCTGAGAGAACAGCTTTTAGCATTGGGTCTCATGAGAAGCCTGATAAATGTAATTAGCCTACTCCCTGGCTGTCCTCAGGCCTTCTGACTCAATGGATCCTTACCGACGCTCAGGCATCTATGACATCAGCAAGCACTGGTGTGCCTGATAGAGTGGTCATACTTAGACGCATGGGACCTTTTTTCTGATCCTTTGGAAGATGTGCAGATTTCACATGCTATATGTTTCCTGCTTTGGAATGCAGAAAGTCAAAGGTCATGTAAGCAGGACGAAGTCCTGTAAGAATGTGGAGCCTTTCCTCTCTCCCCTGTAGCCACCAGGCTGACGTGTGCGATTCTCAGCTCTCTCCTCTCATTTCCCTCAAGTTGTTCCACAGTCTTGTTTCTTCCTCCTCTGAGCGTTACTCCTTCCGGTTAATTAAACTTTGAATAAGCTTGTCACCTGCACTGTTGAGTAGCATTAAATGACCACTTATTTTCCCAAGTGCTAATAATGGAACATGAATTCTTGAAATTAGTTCAATCCTTTTTTTGAACTCTTTCAGCATGGTTCAACAGAATCCTGTGCTACTTGCTACTAGTGACATCTACTGGAAGAAGTTGGAAAGGCCAACATTTTAGTGATTTTCTTTTCTTTCTTAAGAGCACATGCTTCATTTGTTATTACTGGGGAGATAGTTACCCTTTAATGGTGTCTTAGATACCAACCTTAAACTATACACGTTCAACCTTTTGTGAAATTCCCTGGATTCGAAGTTCAGACACAGAGGAGAGCAGCTTTGATGGGAGCCTTGGTATTCCTGTGTGGTCAGGGGAGCCTTGCTGAATGACATGGTGCCCTCCTGTCCCTCAGCTGCTCAGGTGCTGCTTTGTGTGGATGCTGTCAACAAGGAGGTTTCTCCTGAGGTGCTTTGTCACAGTAACATCTCTCGCTACACAGTTCTGAGCAAATGCTCAGCCTACTTCCAATATGAGTTCGTTGTCTTTCTGTTCATGCAAGGGGCTTCCTCTACGATTCAATGAAGACCAGAAATAAGAACTTCGCACACTATTGCCCTGTTTTGATATAACGTTTTAGAAACAGTCTTTTGAACGAATGACGTTCTAGACTCTATTTTATCCCATTAAAACCCATTTGTTCTCATTCTTTCTTGGTTTGCTCTGGGTAAGGCTACTTACCTGGCAAAGCCTCATGTATGTAGTTCGCTGCTCTGCCTCTTTACTTTCTGGCAAGGAAAATACGACGCCGATGTTTCAGACTTTGCTACAGCGATCTGTCACCTGCACATAATGCGGAACACCAGAATTGTATTACCGTGATTCTGTGTAGAATTGTAGCCACAGTAGAGCCACAATTGAAGCACAGGCAGACCTGCTTTATGGGAGACAATAAATCCTTCTACTAAGAGGCAGGGAAGAGCAGTAGGGAAGAATGTGACCGATGAGGGGAAACTGTAGGAAGTACGGTGTGTGTGTCCCTGGCCCGGGTAGTGTTTCTAACCAGCAATTATGTAAACATCTGAGTAACATGCAATCCTCCTGCACCTGGCTGGGCAAGGGTATCTAATAGATGCTTTGGTAAATACTACTTGTTGTTGTTCAATTATTAGAATTGCCCAGTCGGCAAATCCCGGGTGGTCTGTCAATAGCTACGGAAAGGAATAAAACGTGAATGTAATGTTGTGAAAACGGGAGTGACTCCAAAGAGTGGTTAGAGGAGAGGAGATTATGGAGAGGCAAGTAGGGGGTCCAGCATCTTCACTTTAGAACATGGGATGGGAAAAGCCAAACTCTTCATAATGCAAGAACTGAGGAAGATGGTGGATGATAAGGGATCAACAGCAATTGAACTTGAAGCGAGCAAAATGCCTGTTAGGAAGCTGTGAGAGAAGCTGAGTCTATCACCACTGTAAGCCAGTAGGTAAGTGCTAAAACCTGAAACTGCAGGAACAGAGGATAAAGGTGTCTATTCTACAGTGTGTCTCCTGAGTGACACCTACTAAAGAAGGACTGGGGCTGAAGCAGAAGGGGCGGGAAGACTTGTATTCCTTGTCTATGTATGCTTGTCTAGCTCCTTCCGGTATTTGATGAAACATTTTTAAAAACATAAAAAGAGGAGTTAATGCTTTTAAAAAATGGTTTAGAAGTATATACTGGCCATTAATAAAGATGAAACGTTTCCCTGCACAACTCCGTACTCGGGAGCCAGTCAAGCCTAGCATCTCCATATTTGGAGAAGTCAGTATACAAAGGTAACTAAAAAGATAATTAGCTCTCCTAGCTGTGCCTTACAGTGAAGGAAGTGCAGCTTCAACTGGCAAGAAAAGGGCTTCATCCTGCCAGTCTAGGATTCTGGCCTCTACCTACCCACATCAGGAGGCTGCCACAATCAGCCGCAATGTCAGCATTTCTGCTCCTGGGATAGACCATGGAGGTAACACCTGTCTTAAGCCTCCACAGAGTGGAGGGACTCAGAGTGCATCGCTGAGTGTACAATTAGGAGAGATCAAATCAGAGTTTGACATTTCAGATGGGTGAAACCTCTTCTTCTCCATGCGTTGGTGGACGAAACTATTTTTTTTCCTCATCTTTATTAACTTGGATATTTCTTATTTACATTTCGATTGTTATTCCCTTTCCTGGTTTCCAGGCCAACATCCCCCTCCCCTCCCCTCCTATATGGGTGTTCCCCTCCCCATCCTTCCCTCATTACCGCCCTCCACCCAGCAATCCCATTCACTGGGGGTTCAGACTTGGCAGGACGAAGGGCTTCCCCTTCCACTGGTGCTCTTACTAGGCTATTCATTGCTACCTATGGGGTCAGAGTCCAGGGTCAGTCCATGTATAGTCTTTAGGTAGTGGCTTAGTCCCTGGAAGCTCTGGTTGCTTGACATTGTTGTTCATATGGGGTCTCGAGCCCCTTCAAGCTCTTTAAGTCCTTTCTCTGATTCCTTCAACAGGGGTCCTGTTCTCAGTTCAGTGGTTTGCTGCTGGCATTCACCTATGTATTTGCTGTATTCTGGGTGTGTCTCTCAGAAGAGAGCTTCATCTGGTTCCTGTCAGCCTGCACTTCTTTGCTTCATCCATCTTATCTAGTTTGGTGGCTGTATATGTATGGGCCACATGTGGGGCAGGCTCTGAATGGGTGTTCCTTCTGCCTTGCCTCCCTATTCCCTGCCAAGGGTATTCTTGTTCCCCCCCTTTTTTTCTTGTTCCCCTTTTAAAGAAGGAGTGAAGCATTCACATTTTGGTCGGTGGACGAAACTATTACTGGTCCATGTATGAAATCACTGTTATCCTGTCCGCATTTTCCAGGAGAATCTGGTTTTTTAATTTTCCCCAATATCCAATTTTATCAGTGACCAGAGAAAGTCTCATATTCATGGTATGCCACTAACTTTCCACTTTGGCCTCACACTCCGAGTCTTACCAAGGTCATATTTCTTTTCCTGGCACCTTGTGAGAGTCAGCTGCGTTTACACACTCCTCTGTTCTCCTGTGACACATCCTTATTAATTCCTTGCTCCAAGGTTGGCTGTGTTGCCACCCTTTGACCCCATTACTTTCCTATATAGACTCTCCTTTTCCAGTACTGCAAGTACAGTTTAATCGCTTAGATCAAAGTCCAGTCACCACATTCCCTTAATTGCATTTGATAATGGCTGGTGGACTTTCTGGTGACGTAGCTCAGGCCCTGCTCATGAGACACGTCTTTCGACACCCTGCCAGAAGCTGGCTCCAGGTCTGTAACTGCTCGAGAGGTGGTGGGAGGGACCCGGGAAAATGGAGCTGATAAATGAGATGGACTAAAGGCTCAAGCACGAGCCAACTTTATTCCAAGCATCAGACATTTATTCTGTATTTATTTATTTATTTATTTATTTATTTATTTATTTATTTATATTTTATTTTATTTTATATTTATTTATATATATTATTAATTATTTATTCTGTCTGTATAAATGTCATCAGACATTTATACAGTCACAAGGCCAAGCTGCACATGACAGATAAGCCACATCTGGCAGAAAGAGGTTTTAATGAATAATCTGAAATAAACTCACTCTTATCCGCTGGTTCTGGTCTCTTGTAGAACGTAAGTCCATTTTTGTCTATAATGCAAATGTTATGATATCTTGTGCAAATAGGAAGTGAGTTAAAATCCAAGGAAAATTAAATACAATCCTCTTTCCAGATGAATGAATGAGTCTATTACAGTCCTAAGGTCCAGTCATAAACATGAAATCATTAGTAAAGATAACAGGAGCTGGATCCATTCAATCTGCAAGTTGAAGCAAAAGAGGATGGGAAACATGAGGCCAATACATGTGTTCAGAGGCATTCATGGCAGATGCACAGGTCAGCATCATCATCAGGAGATTCTCACGGGGCATGAGGCTCTGTGTGCTCTGTAGACCAACTACTCCCTTGCTACACAGGGCCTTAACATAGCCCCAGGTGGGCAGACTTGACTTCTGACGATATGGTCATCATCTGGTTTTGGCCTTTTAGATGGAGACTTGCTATCTTCCTGGTGACTTCTACTGTTACCTTACTCTCCATCATTGCCTTTGATGGGCAGGGTCAGAGGAGCTGAAGAGGAATCCACGAAGCTTCCGTGGATCAATCTGCAGCGACAGTTGCATACCCCTTCCCAATTTTCTTCTGGAGAGGTAAAAATGGGCAGGTTAATGTGTTAGTTTGCTAATTTCATTCTGCAATAAAGCCAGGGAGGTTTGAGTGTCCAAAGTGTGGGGCAGTGGACCGTGCATCCAGACAGAACGGGTAAGGTAGAACCCTGGTAAATCTCATAATTGAGAACAGCAGGAGTTCTCACTAGCTCCTGACCAGGTTCTTGTCCTGGAGCACATAACCATGACACCCCACTAAGAGGACCATGGCAACTGGTTATGTAGCATGAAAACCTAGATTTCTCCATGCTAATGAGCTATTTAGATAGACCCTGAGTGTTTAGTCAATGAGCTTCCCTTCCTGAGCGTCCCTTCATGCAAAAGGTATTCAATCCATGATCATCCTAAGTAAGACTTACGCATCCTCATCCGTCAAGGGGAAAAAAAAACCAGTTTGGACAAGCAAGGACTGATCCTTCATCAAGGACTGCTATACAGGGAGACTGTCATTGTACAGAGCCTCTAAGTCTCCTACTTCTGCAATAAAAGGTTCTCTTCCAGCCCTTCCACTTACTCAAAGCTAAGCCAGACTCCCCATCCCCCCAACCCAGGGCTCATCTAGTGCTGTTCTTAACATCTCTTGGTTCCCAGTAGTGTTTGGGTATATAGGAGGATGGAAACCATAGTTCTCAACTCTTCGAGATTCACAGCAGTGTCTAGGTGCACAGGAGTTTGAGAACCACAGCCTTTGTCCTAGCCTCTGCTGTTTTCATGGGAACACTGGGACTCCTATGGTAGACTGCGTTTCACTTTCCCTGAGCAGGATGAGAGCAGCCCAGTGGTGAGGAAGACACATGCGGATGATTCTGTTGCTGGAAACAATCCTACAACATAAGCAGACTCTTAAGTGATAGTTAAGGTTTACTAATTAACCACAGTGGATGAATCAAAACAGCCAGGCCTACTTGTTGAACTAGAGAAAAAGAGTATTACTACGTCGATGAATAGCTAGACCACGAGTCCCTCCCGCACCCTTAGATGAGGTGTCAATAAAATGAATATTTGTCTGTAGAATGGGACAAGGTGGGACAGTTTTTGTAATTGCAAATTCAGTTTATAGGAGAAAGAATCCATATCTTGCCAGCTGAATAATAATATTCTATCTTTCCACAGAAATGTGCAAATGGGATTTGAAAATCCATACAATTCTGTA
>NC_141542.1:100165000-100170000 GCF_021556685.1 Rattus norvegicus
GTAAGGAAGAGGGGAAGTTGGGAATAATTTTGCTCCATCGGAATTAAAAATATAGTCTTTAGATGATGTGCAAAGCAATGTGAATATCCATAAGGTCCTCTCCAGGACCTCTGAAGGAACCCAGGTGGGAAGAGGTCAATCTTTGTCTTTGTAGCCTTGTGGTCAACTTTCTTGCTGCCTCCTATTTACATCTGGGACCATGCCAGCTATGCTCAAAACACAGTGGTTCGTTTCAAATTCCAGACACAGAACTGCATGTTGCTCTTCAGTTTATCACAGAGTTCTCACAATGTAAGATATACAGGAGCCTCTGTCCAGACTGGTGCCCATGAAATGTAAGCCTTATTACCAAGTGAAGAGATATGTTAAGGAAGTTATCTGAAGAGGAGCCTCTTTCTATATAAGAGGAGACTCCATAGAGGACTCCTCTAAAATCATATCTTCTCACAAATAATTCATGAAATATTCATTTAAATTAATAGTATTAGTTTGATACATATTGAAGTGAAGCTTAGAAGATGAAACATCTTTGCTTATGTGTATCATAAGGCAGATAAGCCTTTACACATCTTTGTTTTACAGATAATAAAACTTTCTCAAGCAACTTAAAAAACCTGTTAATTGGCTGTATAAAGCCTAGATATTCAACATAAAACACTAAATCATTCTATCAAAACTTTTCTGTTTTATGAATAAGTACTATTATTTAGAATAATGTTATGTCAGACGAGATAATGAAGTTTGAATTATTTTCTAGTAAATGGGGAATGAAATTACTTTAGTTATTTATCTGTGGTCAGAGAGTGGGTATTTGTTTTTCAAATGTGTTATTAGTGAGAGACAAAGTAGTAACAACAGTCACATATTAAGTAGTTTAAGCAGCTGAGATTCAGAATATTCATAGGGCCTGGCACTCCAGTGGCTCATTCATGGACAGGTTATTATAAGCAGTTGCTAGTCTCTCAATAAGATGTTTGGTTTGCTTATTAAATTTCCCTGAAGTAAAACCAACCTTGGGGTTATGGTTTCAGACGCAAAAATTATTATAGCAGGTAAAACCATCAACACAGTGTTTCAACACAATGGATTTTGTAGGGGGTTTTCTGTTTCATTTTTCATGCACTGGTTTCTTACAACCATGTTTTTTACTTAGATGGACTAAAGTCTATGTACTTAGAACTATGAGAGTGATTAATATGTGATGTTCTTATCAGAAATAAGTATGGCTGGACTCGGAAAAGAATCCTGCATCAAAAATTATACCATGAAAATAGACAAGAATTTAAGTAATTTTGTTTTTATTCTAATTTCTACCTTATATAAGTCTATATTTTCCAGATACAAGTCAATATTTCTTTAGTCATATATATATAAAATTCTCTCCTCCAAGATAAACTCAGTTCAAAACTTAACACTCAATGCTCATGCCAGTCTGGTTAGGGTTATTACACTTATTATACTATTCAATATTTCTCAACATAAGTATGCCTTTTAAACTCATGTGGTTGTTTTCCTATCCCTAAGCCATGGTCTATGTCCAGAATGCAGAACAGATAAGAACTATCTCTTAAACTAATTTATTAGTTACTTTTCTGTTTCTGTGGTAAAATGCAGTGACTAAAAGCAACACAAGGAAGAAAGGGTTTACTTTAGCTTATAGTTTCAGAGAGCTAATGTCCATCATCGTAGGGAATGCCAAGCAATTGGCAGAAAAAGCAAAAGGACCAAGAATCTAGCTGATCCTATTTTGTCCACATGCAGTAAGCAGAGAGAGAACAAGAAGGCAAGACTATAAATCCTTAAATTCTATTCCATCTAACACAGTTCCTCCATCAAGACTCCATCTCATAAGGGATCCAAAGCGACCCCAAATGTAGCCACCAACTGGGAACCACTGTTTAAATATGTGAGTTTGTGGAAGAAATTTCTCATTGGAACCACCATAACTAATGAGAGCATCAAATAATAAAGATGCTAACACAAAGGATCTTAGCTGTTAGATCGATCAAGTTAAGAAAATTATGTTCATAATGTCACAAAACTGATGGTCTCTAAGTCAGAGAGCTGTGTTGAATTCTAAAGCAAAAAAATCCCTAGGATGTAAAATAAATATTATATACACAGACTAGCACCCATGACTTGTCACTTATAAAAAGTAGCTGGCACTAACAAAGGTAAAGACTTTAAAAGAATATGTCAAGGTAAGCTTCTGAATATTTTGCATCAAAGAAGAAAACATAAAATAATTTTTTGTAAGGCTGTTGGATCTGTATTCTCACAGTCAGGCTCAATTATTATGGATGCTATGGAAATGAGTTCTATTCAAGAAGACAGAGATAGCATTGTGGGACCAGGTTCCGATAAGAGCACCTCTGAGAACACACTGCGACAGCTGAGATGAAGATAGGACCATCTTCCCCTTGGATCTCAGTGTTACGTAATCAAAATTACAAGTATTTCCTGGAGTACAAACATAGATAGAGCTTTTTATTAGCATATTTTAATTACACATAGTGATGGGTTTCAGTGACATTTATGGTGCGCTTTGATCACATTCACCTGTCTATTACCTTCTCTCATCTTTCTTCCACTCTGGCTGAACTCATTTCTTCGCCAAGTATTCCCTTTTCTACTTTTATGGTTTTGGGGGCTTTGTTGTTGTTTTGTATTGTTTTATCTCTTTGCGTTCTTCTCTCTTTTCTTATTTCTACCTTGGTTCTTTGGCGTTCTGATGAGTTGAGTTAGGACTGCTTACATAAGCAGATGAATCTTTTTTTTTTTTTACATTTGGTAGATGGAGCCAAATCAATTGTAAGCTCAAGCCATATTTCATTCTATAACCTCATTATAAGTTCAAGGCAACAGTTTCATATAGCCTCGCTTTATTATTCTGTGCACCCGTGCTCTCATTCTTGAATCTGACACTGAATAAATATCTTTCCTGGATCACAAACTTGTTCTAAGCCTATTTCTCTTCTTATGGCAATTAATAAAAGCTCATTGCTTTTCTAATTACTAAGCATGTACTTACTATTCTATGAGGAGGGGGTGTATTCTATTCTTGACTCTAACTTTATTACAACTCTATGGCATAACTACTAAAACCATCTCCTTAGACATTCTTCCTAAAATTATTTGAATCAAATCAGGAATTCTTCTCACCCTGGCAGTAAGGGTATCCCATTGTC
Organism: Rattus norvegicus; assembly: GCF_021556685.1. Taxonomy (NCBI): domain Eukaryota; kingdom Metazoa; phylum Chordata; class Mammalia; order Rodentia; family Muridae; genus Rattus; species Rattus norvegicus. The sequence goes on from NC_141542.1 coordinate 100,168,189, forward strand.
CACTCACAACAAGGCAAAGAAATGAGGGGTATGGCCAAGACAAACATGGGAAAACACATCAGTAGCCAGAAGCAGTCATGGAACCAATGACGTATCTGGGGCTGTCCTTACCAGAGCACGTCTATTGTAGCTGAGGAAGTGAGGAGCTCACTTGTCTACTACAGCTCTTCCTGCATGGCATGTGGCAGCAGATATCTTAGTGTCTTAGTTAGTGTTTTATTGCTGTGAACAGACACCATGAAAAAGGCAAGTATTATAAAGGACAACATTTAATTGGGACTGGCTTACACGTTCAGAGGGTCAGTCCAGTATCATCAAGGTAAGAGCATTGCAACATACCAGGCAAGCATGGTCTAGGAGGAGCTGAGAGTTCTACATCTTCATCTGAAGGCTGCTATCAGAATACTGACTTTCAGGCAGCTAGGGTGAGGGTTTTAAACTCACACCCACAGTGACACACCTACTCCAACAAGGCCACGCTTCCTAATATTGCCACTCCTCAAGCCAAGCATATACAAACCATCACATTCCATTCCCTGGCCCCCATAGGCTTGTCCATACATATGCTTCTATGGGGGCCATACCTAAACATAGCATAATGCAGAATACATTTAATCCAACTTCAAATGTCCCCGCAGTCTATAACAGTCTCAACAAAGTTAAAAGTCTCATATTCCAAGTCTCTTCTGAGATTCATCCAATCACTTAATTGTAATTCTCAAGGCAAGACAGGAAACCAGCTGGGCAAACTCTAAACTCTGTGTCTCCATGTCTGATATCAAAGCGGTCTTCATATCTTCACCTCCTTTTTCCTCTTTGTTGGCTGCAACAAACTTCTTTCTCTTCAGCTGATCCCACTCCCTATTAGTAGCTTTCCTTAGCAGATAGCACACAGCTTTGACATCTCAAACCTTTTGGGGTCTCCAAAGCAACTCAATGTCATAGCTTCTTGTTTCAATGTCTGAGATCTACACATGATTCTTCTCAGCTCCACCAAAGGGCTGGCCTCACTTCTCCAGCTCTGCCCTCTCTAGTGCTCAGGTTGATCCACTCCACTGCTGCTGCTGCTCTTGGTGATCATCCCATGGTAGTGTCATCTCCAATATGCTGGAATCTTCCATTGCAACTAGGCTTCACAAATAGCCTTTCATAGGCTCTCTTCATGATGCCACGCCTCAACTCCTTTGCATGACCCCCTCAGATCTGGGCCATGAACTGCAACTGAGGCTGCACCTTTACTATTGGCCTTCCATGGCCTCTCACAGTGCCAAGCCTCAACTGCTCATCATGACCCCTTCAGGCTTTCAAACCCAGTTCCACCTGGGTGACTCTTACACATTACTGAGTACAGCTGCAACATGGGGTACAACCTTGGCTATCTCTGGAACACAGCTTCTTTGTGCTCCCAGAGAACAGTTTCCAGAAGATTTCACCTCTGGTGATGCTGGTCTCTTCTTAGTCACCTTGAATTCTTTAGCTCCAGCTAACCAACATCAATTGTCCCAGTAGTCACTTCTATTTTTCACTCTAAGCCAGAACCACACGGCCAAAACTGCCGAATTCTACTGCTTGCACGAGCTGGAATATGGCCCCTTGTTCTATTACATTATCACAAGCTTTCTGTTTTCCAACTCCTTCACTGTCCAAGCTTGGTTGTCCTGGAACTTGCTCTGTAGACTGACTTTGAACCCAGAGATCTGCCGAGCAGATGGATGTTACTCATATATTTATGTGCCCTGTCACGGTCTAAGTGCAAAGCAGAACTATAAATCAAGATGCATATTCATATGACTTTCTCTCTCAGTGTGTGTG